>NW_016157491.1:148730-270669 GCF_001687245.7 Rhagoletis zephyria
AAATTTAATACGCAAGTACTTACCGTACTACAAGTATACAGAGAGTAGATTTGCTACTCCCTTTTGGCAGCAGCAAATATCTCTCGTACGCGATGAGGGAAAGTAGAGTACGTACTTTGGTGGAGTAATAGCAAGTACGTCAAGTATTTACTCTCTCAACGCCAAGTAGTGTATGTATGCGGAAAAAAAGTAACAATGTGTTGGGAGTAGAGTACAATGCAAGGAGTACTTATTGAATGAAATGCGGCAAATACAATTGCGCTGGACTCTAGTATGTATGTATGTACGTAAATATCTTTGCTTGTTACGGAAGAATGCAGTGAGTGCATAGACTGACAGTCAACTGTTGAATGGCGATGCGCGGCGGCAGACAATGATACGTTTGCTTTTTTATTGCATCTTGCGGCTTGGGCTTGTTGAACGCGTTGAAAAACAATAGGAAAAGCATTTTCGCCTTCCATAATGGTTGAGACTATCACTGCTGGCACACACACTCGCGCACACTTGGCTTGGCCATGAATCCCTTCCATAGTTTAACGTCAGCTCGATTTCGGCGAGACACAATCGGACTAAAAATTGCAGCACCGCTTCTTAAATTGACGTTGCGAAGTGGCAAGTAAGCATCCGCAATCGTTCAAAGGCAACGAGCTGAATTGCAAATATCCTGCACTATTCCAGCAATCTGCGGCTACGCTCGCGCCACTCGTTTTCTTAATTGCTATTCTTCGTTTTTTGCTCCACCACACTCTTTCAGCGTTCGCAAACTCCTAGGCGTACGGCCACAATCATCAATTTTCGCTTGGTATTCCACTCATTTGCAATCCTTCGCTTCGCCGTTTGCTCCTTCCCTATAGTCGACATGCACCCATTGGAATTGTTTTGAATTAATTGGTAGCGTTATTTCGCAGTCTGTGCGTATGGTCGGTCATTGCTGCAGTGTGAAGGCGGAAGGTCAGCGGCAGGGAAATTATCTCGGCGGCAGTAGGCGTACTTGGATCGACCCTAATTACACACAGTCCAGTTGGTTGCAGCTGCTACAGTAGCTAGGCAAAGTAGTAGTTGCAGTTGCGACAATGTGAACAGAACGAGCTTTTACAGAGGGGTTGTTGCTTTTATGGCATGAAGAACGCCCTTGGATGTAACGCTGATGTCCATTTCCAGGCACCTTTTTAAGTAGCAAAATAAAAATGGCCCTTACCGCCCCAGTAATAAAGGGACTACATATCAAAGTAGTTCAGAGTTTTAGCTATTCGCCAACTAATTGGGTTTCTTGTCAAGTTCTGTCAATGTTTTGAGTTCGTTTGTACTATGCGGATATTACTTTAACGGTAGCATCGTTTACGACCTCATCTATGTAGCGATTCCCAGGAATCATTACCACACACGGGGCGGGTTTCGCAGCTAAATAATTCTCTTTAGAAGACTTGATTGTTCAAACTTTGAGCCACCGGTGAAAATGACCGCAGGCCGTTAGTCCGTTAATCCTGAGCTGTAAAATTTTTTCGTATGATTCTCTTGGAACTCGTAGTGGAGAATTTATTCATTGAGCTACATAATCCAATTAACGATGGTCATATTGAATAAGTAGTATATAATAACACCATGCGACAGTTCGCGTAACTAGGGGCAGAAAATAATAAAACTACGTTTTTGTTTTTCTAACTGACGTCAGGATTGTTGCAAAAAAGACTTTCAAATTTTAAAGATATGATTAATTAAAAAAATTCTTTAAAAAACGCAGTGCAGTATAGAGTAATAATATTAATATCGTATAAAAGAGAAAATCCTGTAGAGCTAAAAAAGTTAAAATTTTTAGGCGCAAACGGACGAATAGGTATTGAAAAAGTCCTTTAAAAATGTTATCCTTGCATATCCTTGAAAATTTGCAATACGTATTTTTGAAAAAATTTTATCTTAAGGACTGATATACACACGATCCCATCCGCAAATTTCGCACCTCTAACTTTATTAGCTTTAAAAACTAATATTAATTAAAAGGGCATTTTCAATATCTATTCGTCATTGTAAAAAAAAAAAAGTATTTAATTTTTTTAGTTCTACAGAATATTTTCTTTCATTTGTATCCATACTGATATTCTACATTGCAGTGATTTTATTAAAATAACTTTTTAATTAATTATATCTTTGAAATTTCAAAGTCTTTAAAAAATCCTGACATTTAAGAGAAAAACTAAAAACGAAGTTTCGAAAGGCCAGACTTTAGTTACAGCTGTTCTTATTTATATAGATAGTCGACTCAACAGAAACGATACTTCTTGCTGGCTGTGGACCCTATCCATTTCTCTTCAATGTGTGCATTCCTCGAACGCCACCAGAGCTGATTCCATAGAAAAGAATGCATTATTGTGCAGTACTCGTATCATTAAATTTTTTCTGTATGTACTCCTATTTGATATACATATGTACAGATATTGTGCTGAAGAAACAAACACAAAAATATGTATCGTCATAGCTATAAGCAAAATATATACCAATTCATAAATTTTTCTTACAGTTGAAGTACTACATAATTTTGGGCATATTTTTTAATGCAAAAAACCGATGTTTTCCCTAAAAAAATTTTCGATATTACAGTCCTTATTTTTGTGTCCACCTACTATATTCTGAAGAAAAGTTTATTAATTAAGTCACTACCTTTTGCTTTTGTGCTCAGTTGTCTATCGCTGTTTACGCCATTTCTTCATTTTTCTTATCCTAATCTAACCAGCGAAGGCATTCATCAATTGTAGCCCATAATTCGCTCATTCTTATTGCCTGAAATTAAGTTGTTTGTTGTGCTTTTATACTGACTTACCGATGTCTTCGATGTCGGCGATGGCTGCTTGGAACTATTTCTTCAAGGTCGTCGTTTTTGTCGGACTCCATTGGGATTTGCATGTCGAAAGCGAAATCATCATTGTACTGAAGTTGACTGCGAAAAAGAAGTGAAAATAGGAAAATGAGAATTGAAAATACCAACGAACTAAAATAGATTACTTTAAATAAATCAACGGCTAACTATGTAGAGCGAAATATGAAAGACCACAAATCGGGTGGATAATTGCGAGTTGAAGCGCACGAAATATAATAATCTCTTAATAACAAAGATACTCACGCTGGCTCATTAGATGGCATACTAAGTATGCAGTGTTGTAACCCACTTGGCGTCGGATACACCAGAACGGGATCTGAACATCTGTGGTAGCGTTCTGTACAACGAAAAAAAAACAGAAACAAAAAAATATTGAAATTAAATTCTTCATCACTCTTCCGGACACTTACTGTATTTTCGTTTGCGCCGCCGATACTCATCGTCACTGCCACTCTGCCCTGACGGCCAGCTGGGCTTAAAGCGCTGCTTGTCTTTCTCGCGATCGCGTGAGGAGGATTTCGTTGTTGTGCAACAACCGGTCGGCGCCACACTGGAGCCAGTTGATGTTGAAGTCATGCGATTCAACTTGGCCGTGTCCGCAGGCACCGTTGACCCGGCCACAATAACCCCATTGACGGTGCCATTCCGAAAACCAGAGCTGTTCAACGCAATAACTGCCGTGGTGATTTCCGACGTGCCGCCCGTAGCGCTGGTGGCATGGTAAAGCGTAGGAGGAGGAGGCGATGCTAGCTGTGAAGACATGGCGGTTGCGTTGACAACAGTCGTAGTAGCGATAGTCGTGGGGTGCAAGGGCGTTTGCTTTTGTGCGTTAGATACCGTTACTGGCTGTACGGTGCCAGAGGAAGCGAATGTATTTTTCATATTCAAACTATCTACTAATTGATCACTATGACTAATATTGCTCGGCATTGTCCCACTCGCCAAGATGCTGCCGTTGGCCGGCATGGGCGCGAACGGCGTTTGCAGTTGTTGTAGTTGTAGCGTTGGCGGTGGCCGTGGACGACTGCGGCCATTACCACTGACCAATAACAGACTTGTGCTCTTCGATTTGAAGCGATCACCCAGCATGAAAACGCCTGCACCGCCGACACCGCCACCGGTGAACGAAGTGGTTGGCGAGTATATTGGCGCGTGCAACGACAATGAGTCGCTCTGGTTCAACAATGTGCTGACAGTCAAATTTGCACTCTCCTCGGAAGTGTTCTGTCGTGAGATGTACCGCGAATAGGCTGACGCTTCGCCAAAGTCGCCTCCTCCACCGTAAGCGCTGTCCGTATAAGACACTTGGTGGCGAAAGATGTGTTGTTTTGTCTGGGTAATTTTGTTGCTGGTGGGGACCGTTGGAATGTCGCTACCGACGGCGGTAAGAGTGGCAGCTTTGGACGACGCGGTGTAAGGAACGGCAGTGGTGGGCGTGATTATGTGTTTAGTGGCGGTGGAGGCCTCAATTCTGGTTGTAGTTTGCGCTGGCGGAGGCATGGGCTCCGGTGCTTGTATGGTCCCGATCAAATGACGTGGCAGTACGGGACTGCACTGCGCGCTAATTGACTTTGCTTCCAGTACACGCAAACGTTTGGCGATGCGAGCGCGTTCGTACAAGAGCGAGGCAGTTTCCTCCGGTATGATTTCGGCGCCGCCAAAACTCACCGTGCAACGTGAGCTGCCAAATGATAAGCTCTCAATGCTGTCGCGCAACGAGGTGAGACTGTCATCGGCCATAGTCGAGGTGTGTAGACGAGCACCGGTGCCATTTTCGTACCCGCTGGCAAGTGAGGTGGTGTCGTAGGTGCGCTCCAACAAAGAGGCGGGCAGTCCACCTACTCCGCCACCATTTCCGTTGCCATTTATAACTGAAACTGAACGTCTGCGACCCGCTGCCCCTTTCGAGTCGCCAGAGCCCGAACTGGACGTCATCACCTCAGCTGGTGTGTGCGTCTGAGCGCGTACCAATAAACTGCGCTTCATGACAGCCTGACCAGCACCACTCACATCATTCTTGTCCGAGGAGTTGCTGAGCGTACTGGTGACGCTTTCTTCTGCAGGCTGTCCGGCGGCCGCACCTTGGGTGTGGGGGTCTGTGCTAAGCCGGGTTTTTACCTTCTGTGTTTTCGTTAGTGTCGCACGTGTCATCTGCGAACGCTGACTGCCATTTGATGTAGACGCTGAGGCAGAGACAACTTCGATATCATCGCCGACCTGACGTCCGCTTTGTCCGCTACGTCCACTCGGCTTTCTGGCAGTCTTTGGGCTACGAAAAGTCATTGGTGAAGCGATCATTGCTCCCAGATCGCCACGCATGAATACGTCGGGTTCGCTGTCGCCACGCACTTTCCGCGAACCGCCAAATAGCTTACGGCTGAAGAATATGCGGCCAATCGATTTGCGTTTCATGCGCTTTGCCCGTTTGCGCTCTTCACACTCTCGCTTGATGGCCATTATTTTCTTCTGCAGCAGTGTTGTGAAAATTACTTCATAGGTGAGTGCGCGCTGCAAGTCCTCGAGGGTGTCGTTCGTGCTGACCGCTTTGTCGACCATTGCCAGAGGTCGGGGCGTGGGGCTGTCTTCAGCTTCGAACACGTCGTCCGGCTGCTCTTCGGGTGTGCTTTGTTCGGGTGCATTTCTCATAGCTGTAGCGCTCTCGCCTGCTGGTCCTTTCAACACTCCAACCAACGAATCTGTCTCCTCAGCGATAACCGTCCCGGGTGGAATAATATCATCACTTACAACTTTCTTTGGAAGCGCCTGGCCTTCCTTACTGTCCCAAGCTTTCGACGCATCTTGTAAAAGAACTTTCCCGTTTCCATTCCCTTGCTCATCCACTGTTTCTTCTTCCATTATATCTTCTTTATGCTTATCCTTAACTTATGGCCGATCCTATGAAGTTTCAGCACTCTGTCCCTTTGGATTTAGCATTTTGTTGCTATTGTGGTTATTATAGTGGTTCTTTTTTTTTTTGCTCAAAACCAGCTTTTCTGGTGGTTCTATCTTCTTCGATATTCCATTTGTTGGTGTCACATAGTTTTTGTTTGTCTGCCAAAAAATATTTTTCAATTATTCGGTGATATGAGTTCGACTGCAATAGTCGGTGTCGATGCTGTTCTTTGTGGTAGTGTGGTTGTAGTGACATCTATAAAACATTTGAATTGCTGTCTTATCTCTGCCTCGCTTGCTGCGTATGCTCTGTGTTGCATTGGAATGTCATTCATATTCGAATTGCTGTTGCTTTTGTGGATTTTTACAGGCATGATTTATTACTCTGAGTGCATATGTCCTCGTATGTGTAAGCCTTTTATATCATTCCGATTGAATATCTTCGCTTTTCTGCTACGCCAGCTTTGGCTTCGATGCCTTCCCTGCTTCACACTTCAACGTTTCTATTATTTCTGCGGCGCTTTGAGTGGCACTTGAATGGCAATCACAATCACTCAAGTCGACTCAAGTGCTTTCTGGGTGGAGTGAGATGAAAGTTATCTGTGAATTCAAATAAAAAAGGAAAAAAGTGTCGTTCAAGAATTTTACGATAAAATCAGCTATTAATATATAAAGTGATATGCATACATACATATGTATATTCATAGGTTTCATAGTGAAGAGTTCTTTCATAAATATATACATACTTATATATATAGGTAAACATTTTAGCTTAGCTTTGCTCTGAGTAACATAAATATGTGATTTGGAACTGATGTAATTAGAGATATAATTTTTTATCCCAAGAAGAAAGGAGAGGATACTTCAGGAATCGTTCAAAAAGGTCTCCGAAATTTAATGAAAATACCAAATGGTCTTGAAGAAATCTGGAAAATTTGCCAAACAGTTCTAACAAAATCGCGAGAAATCCGGAAATCCGGAAAAGTTCCAGAAAGACCTCGAAAAAAGGTCTACCAAATCCCAAGAATACCGAAAGCACTCGGATATTATATCTAAAAATTCCGAAATCCGACGAAAGCCCCGACAAATATCCGGAAAAAAGTTACAAAAAAATTGAAATCAATTCCTCGCTAAGCAAAATATCAAAAAAACAAATTATACACTTTAAAAATAAAAATCAGAAATAAACATATTTTCCTGACCAACACTGAAACACAAAAATTTGGCAAAGTCATACAAAATGTTGTTCTAGAAAGTAAGATAACGAATTTGACTTTAGCAAAGCGGCATACAAATTTTATGTGTGCGTTTTGGATTTTAATAGCGTATAGTGTTGCCTTGAAATCGGTTGAGATAATCAAGCACCCCTGCATTTTTGGTCTCCCTTCATTGAAGATAAGAAACGAAACCGACTCGCAAGAAAAACTAAAATCATCGCATTTTATGTACGTAAATTAGTAAAAGCTTTAAAAGTTTTCTAATAATCCAAATCACCTAATTAAATAAACTTTGACATCTGCGACTTTCGACGGATGACAAAATTTATTCTAATCTAAAACCGATTACCCATAGATGACAATTAATCAAATTAAATCACAACCAAAGAAGCTGCTTGCAATTATAAGCCTATTTGTAATGGTATATGTAAGTATGTATGTGTGTTTGTGTGCGTGTTCATGCGGCTATGTTTGTATGTCAGCCAGTTGCATTTGCACATGCGCCATGTGTGGCATTTTGCATAGCCATAGACGCCAGTAATCAAATGCACCCTGAAGACATGGAAGCGACGACTCAAGCGCGCCTGCCTGCCTGCCTTTACCCTTGCTAAACATGTCCGGGCACACACATTTGCATATTCAACACTACTGTCACTCACTGTCGCACGTCTCTGTGAGCGCTCATCATTTGGGAAATCCCTAACTGCCGTTGATATCTGCGCGAGGTGGTTTTGTTGCATTCCGCAGCCGCAGGCCACAGAAGTCTACGTTACGTCGGTTTGCATAAGAGCTGCCACAAATGAAGCCATCAACAGCAACGACAACACACACACAATCAATGTAACAAGTTACAAGCGGTGCGGTTGCCAACAGCTGCGCCATCTTAGAGTCGCACACAAAATTTGTGTTCGTTTAGTCACTCCGTCAATCAGTTGGTTTGATTCCAACTTGTTATTGATGCATTTAAGAATATTGTATTGCGCCAACTGTTAGGTATTGGGGCGGAAAAACCGTTGCTGATGGCAAGACCACTTAATTTACATACACAAATAATAGCTTACGCGTACGCTGTATATGTAAACATGTTGGTAGTGCAGATTGCACAACAACAACATCAGAGAATAAGACAGCAACAGTGTTGAATGCTCAGTTGAGAATCCTTTTTTTCAGCTTCTGAAGTTCCTTATTCCACAGTGGAACAGGAGTAGTAGTTAAGCATGAGTTAGTCAAGATTTATCCGAACTGGCCGGTCGAGCAGTCGTTAAATCAGAGCTCGAAACCATCTTCATTAAGTTGAAAATCATTCCCAAAACAAATTCAAACTCAATAGTCTCCAGCATTGAGATGAACCCACCTGTTATTCAACATTTTACCAGTTACCTTCTACCTTGTCAAGCAAGAGTGGACCAGGCTCAGAATGTCAAAGCAAAGAGGCAAATTTAACTCAAGAATTGGAAGCCCTCTTAAATTGGACCTTTTATTCCGCCAGATTGTCATCAAGGAATTGGCATTACATCACAAGTCGGAAACTTTTGTCGAAATTACCGACAAAATTTAAACAACAACAGCATAGCATTCCTCCCTTTTCGCGCTTGAAATTCGTCATAGCAACCAACCTAATTCTGAAAAAAAAACGATAAAAGCTCTAAAGTTGGAGGACCCTGAATTAACGTCGCAGTCACCTCGAATTGGATCAATTAGAATTATAAAATAGGTATTCCCATCAAAAAGCTCCTTAGTTCACGCACCAGGGATTGAATATTTGTCCTAATCCGTTTTCGGAACTACGTAAATTAGCAACTTCTCTATCTTCTGTGGTTGGAGAACTTTTTGAGAAGAAGTGTTGTGAAGAGTAAAGGGCACAAAAAATCTACAGGTCGCTCTGCAAAGCAAATCTCATTTAAATATCTGTCCATCATCTATCTACGTAGGTACCCATAGTGAAATCGAAATTTACCAGTTTTATAATAATTTTGGGTAAGAAATATAATACGTACAAAAAGTCCAAGAAATTCAACCGTTACAAAATTTTTCAAAAGTTCATTTCATCGCAAAAATGTTTAACAAACTAGATAGTTCAACACATTTGCATTTTTTAACGCAATTAGTTTCATTTAAGTTCATCAAAAGCTTTACTTAATTTACTTTTCCGCTACAATAAAGTCGCAACTGAAGTCGCATTGACATACATACATATACACATACATACATACAGGACGTGTTGTTGTTTGTCGTGCGCATTTATAGCACACCACTTCCAACCAGCGTCAACAACAACAACAACATAAACAGAAACACTCAAGTATCGTTTAAAATTTGAACAGTTGCCAACAATGTTGCAGATACAGCTGACACAAACACGCAATGTTGTGGCCATAGACAAGCAACAACAACAACAACAGCAAACAGGTGAGGAAACAATAATAGTTAAAATAACAATGGGAAACTAACACTGGTAACAACCCTTTGTGGCAACACAAGTGAACAACAAGGCGACGCGCTGCTGATAGCTGCGTAGTGTGGAATGAGGGTTCTGCATGGCGTATACGTTACGAGCTGCATATGGAGTTTTTTGTTTCTGAGTAGAACGACAGTCGTGTTTGCTTCTCTTATTAATGAATGACTGAAATTTGTCCGCATTTTTGTTGTCGAAACTCTTTTCCGGGGGAAACATAGATCTTTTATTTGGATTGCAGCGAAGCCTTCTGGCCACTTAAGGCACTTTTTTCGTGTAGAACATACACGGATATTTTATACCAATTTGCAGTCGAGTGCATATAGAAAAGTAAAATCAAAATCGGCGCTAAGTTATGGCTGCAAAAGCGCCAATGTAAATTCACATTTATAACTACTTGAAATCAAAAGAAACACAGCTGCTATCCTTAAACCCTTTTTCCCACCACATTTCCTTAAAACGGAAGCAACTACTCGCCGCACTTTGTCTTGCAGGGCTTGTATTTATTGTCGTTGGTACTCCTTGAAGTTTGCATTTATTTGCTTGTCTTCGGTTAAGGGCTACATACATGCGTATGTACATCAAGCTACAAGCATATGCGTGTGTATGTATGTATGTATATCCGCCACTTACAACCAACGGCAGCTGGGAGCGACTACTGATCAGACCATCTGCGCTTCGTTGTTTTGAGTGTTTTTGAACCAACTTCTGCTCTACTTTGGTAATTGTTTGTTGTCTTTCGGTCCATGCAAAAGTTTCGATAGCAAAACAGCGGCGCTTTGCGAGCCCAATGGCGTGCACTGTATTTGATTATGGAAGTATTTGAGTAGTTTAAATTGCGATTTTGCTTTAAGTTGAGTAATAAATGACTTAGCATTATAATGGCGTTGGGAAGTGGCGCTTAACTCTGATTCCCAAAATATTGTTTGATTCCAAGTGTACGGAAGTTAAAATTTATCAATTTGTGCCCGAGAAAGTAGGATATTTCCTTGATAAGGGGTCTAATGAAAAGCTATAATATTTAAACTTAATTGCTTGGATATTCTAGAATTTCGCTAGAAAAAAAAAACAAAACCACATACTTACTCATTCACTTCTGTTTAGAAAATTGTTTTACATTAAACTTTTTCATGCGATCTTCGAATTTGATTGTAGAAAGCGGTAGTATTTTAGTTAAATCTTTAAAAAAGGTAAGATTCTATAATGGCTCAGTTCATTTACCATAGGGATTTGACCCAACAATACCACGCTAGCCAGATTTTTTTAAAACTGCACCGAATTAAAAATTTTGAATCCACGATAGACCACTTTTCTGATGTTCCCAATTACTTCTCAGGTAAAAAACATATTTCTGAACTGATTTTAAACTTCGGCCAATCACCAGGCATAAATTCAACAAATTGTGAGCGCTTCGATATGTTCAAGCCATTCGTCTGAAGTGCAAATCATAGTGAACTCTTCTCGAACTCAACGCTTGCCCGGTTGATGGCGTGAATATTCCAATGGACAGTAACTCATCCAACGCAATCCTCGAGCGTGACACCATCATGCAATGCCACACTATTTGAGAATTAAGGGCCTTCATATTCCGGATATTTTCGCATGGAAAATATTTACAAAGTCAGATCGGTGAAACGAAATAGAGGATATATGTAACCTTGCTATCCCGCAAGAGCTTGCTTTCGACTACTCCTGGTAGATGGTAATGAAGACCATAATACATACACAAGTATGTATTAAGTACATTCTATGTACATCTAGGGATATCTCCACAACAAAAGTTGCTCATACGCAGTGGTATCCATTAAGGAATAGGACCAAAGTAGCAGCAAATAGCACACAAATGTATTTTCCAATACAAAACCATGGTTTAAAGGAATGGAATACGAAATTTTAGGGCAACTTACGTGGAGTACAAATTGTGTGAGAGCTATCGTCAGTTGGCATGCGGCGGACGTCACTTATTGCGTCAGCATATTAAATTGTCGAATTGATTGAGTGAGTGTATTTAGGTACTTGCACTTTCCTAACTGCATATACGAACTAAGAAATATTAGTATAATTATGCTACTATTATAAGTTAATACATATTTATGTTTGTACCTTTCTATGTTAATATCTGCGTAGCTTTGCAGGCGCATATGCATTCACTAAATATTAATCGACCTCATTAACAATAGCAAACTTTTAAAGAGTGTGGTATACATATGTACATTCGCAACTTCTAGAATAAGCAACTAATACGTGCATACACACACATGCAGGACTCATTTACATATGTACATATGTCGACGTTATTACTTGTTTTTCCCCGATTTCGTTGCTATTGCATTGGCTGCTGTCGATGTGTAATTTGAACGTTCAGAATTATTTATTAATACAAAATTCATACCAATCGCTAACCACCACACGTGCATGCATAGAAGGGCGCTGTGAGTGATGCAGCGGTGTAAGGTTGGAAAAATTAAAAAAGGAAAATTGAGGAAAATTACTTCGCAGTTCGCAGCGAGTAAAGCCTCTCGCATATGTATTTAGCTATGTTTTGTTCACGTGAGTGTATGTGTGTGTGTGTGTGTGCCTGTGTTTCGAGGTATTATGCAGGTCAAGGTCATTTAGGTTGCCCAACCGACCCATCGACCAACCGACCAACCGACCAACCAACGCCAACCGCCAACCAATCCATTAGGTGCAATTTAAATTTGTTTTTCTGTCCTCGAATACCGGAACAATCGATGTGATCCAATCAATAGTTCTGCCGCTGTTGGTTGTGTGCTGGCCACCCCGCAGGTAAGTACGAAGGCTTGCGTGTCCTTTTGATTGTCACAACAGCTTAATTTCACGGCATATGTGAACAAATATATAGTACGTACGCCATGCCAGCCAACCTGTTTATGTGTTCCAATTTGTGGCAATAAGTGTAACTAAATTGAATTCTATGAAGTTTTAAAAACGGCTGTGAACCTCTTTTGGGCAAGCGGCCTGCGAAAACATTAAATACGTCCTTTTGTGCAGGACAAATTTTGTATGTTTGTATGAAGTTTTAAATGCTCTGAGCGAAAAAGGTAACAACATCTCACCTCTGTCATTCTAATAAAGGACACTGTAGTTTGAGGATGCCATTGAAAAGGTCTCTACGCTTGAATGGCGCCAAACGAAATAAAAAATTAAAAATTGGTATTGGAGGGCAAATTCGAAGTGCTACCTTTTCATGGGCACAGCGTATGTATGTATTTGGACGGGCGCTTATTGAGGAAGCAGCCGAAAACCTCTTTGAATATTTTTGGGGTTTTTATATAAGAACACATTCAAAGATTTGGGTCAATGTCACTGTGCGTAAATACTTTAGGAGGAGATCAATCACTTAAGGCCGGACAAAGTTAAATGGAAAAAAATCAAAACAAAGGCAAACCAACTTTTATGTTTAAGCAAATGTGATTGTTTCTGTTTTCATCGGCGCGTAGGGGTTAACGCCATCATTGATAGTAAATAAAAATATTTAGAAATATACAAGTACTTTATAGAATAAAATAAGCGAAATTTGCAAAAAGAGGAAACAGAGAAAAACGTTGTAGGGATGGGCAAAGTTCTATTCGGTAAATACTGTACAGTTCTAGACATTTGTGATCTAGTAAATGGCGAAAAACTATATTTGAACGAACATAAAAATTTTGGATATCACTAAATTACGCGACTTATAATATTTACATATATCAAGCGTGCTTAAGCACTAAGTACGAAGAAAACAAGTATTTAGTTAGCTGATGAAACACAGCATACAAAAGTACTTAGTCATTTTAGATTCACTAAATAATGTACACAAAGGTAGTGTTTATATATATAAGTTAAGGTTCGAAAGTCCACAATAATCCTAAAGAATTTCGAAAAGTCGTGAAAAATTCATAAAAATTTTACAAAGTCTAAAACAAAAAGCTAACATGTCCCGAAAAATTCTAAGAGATCCCAAAAATTAACACAGTTACTTCCAAAACGACCTGAAACAATTCCAAAAAAAAAAAAACGAGAAACCCAAAAGTTCTCAAATAATCCGAAAAGTAAAAAAATCCCCGGAGAAATTCAAAAAATAATCTCTCGAAAAAAACGAAATGGCGAATTATTTTTGTTAGAATATTTTTTTATGTATGTTACCGCATGCGGAATGGTAGTGCGCACTTTTAACAATTACACCACAGCAGCGGCGTGAACGTGTGCCTTAAAACAATTCATCGTATGAAAAGCAATCACCCAACCAATTTGTACTCCGCAAAACTATTTGTACTCGCTACTCAAATCGTGGTTTTCCAATTACTGTATTTTACGTATGACCTTAGCAAAGCCCTGTTTGAAAGGCAATTTGAAACAAAATTTTATATTTATCGGTACCTTCAGATAAAAAGTAAATATGTATGTATGTATGTATGTATGAAAATTTATATGGCTGCATGACCCTCAATATATACAATCGCACAATATTTAACGCTCACAGATGGCAAACATATTGCAAACCATAGGGTTAATCAATTTTCAAGTACGGACAAACAAGCGTGCGAAACACTACACGCACAAAAAAAAAAACGTACCCAGCCTACGGGCGGAATGGAACTATCTAACTAAAGCGAATATACATACCTACATACGTGTATGTATGTATGGATAGGTGTGTGTAAGTATGAGACACATAGAAGATTAAATGAAAATTAAAAAAGTGCGTCGCCTGGCGGGCCTGTTTTGATATATTTCATTTTAGTTTTTCTCTCTCTTGTCGAATTTATGGCGTTGGACATTTAAAATATGCTTGAAGCATTCGGTATACATATGTATGTATGTGTACACATATCGCTCATTTACTTCAATAGTATCATAATCCAAAAAATACAAATTTTGAGTTGAGTATGCAGAAATTACCACCACCTCTTTTTCATATCTCACTAGAACAAAATATGTATTCATTTTTACTATGGGAGTATATCGTAACCTGAAATTCAAAAAGACGTAACAACATCGTAGATGAAATGGAAAAAGTCATGACTAATATTTTAATTCTTTTTTTTATAAAATGATATGGGGAGTTGTAATTCGATGACATCCATCATATAAATTAAAAAGTGAATTTTGAATTTTTTATTAGTTATGTCATTCTGCATTTCAACGATGATATTTGTTACATCTTTTTGCATTTCAGGTGACGATATGTGAATCCAAAATTTTGAAGCCGTTTTACTCGAGTTTGGTTTTTTGAGTTGTGACACTATTGATGTAAAGGAGCGATATGTGTGTATAAATGCCTGCAACTACTTTTGACGTATTACAAAGCAAAATCTGGTCAGCGAATGGGCATTTTGTAGACAAAGAATTGATAATTAATGGAAGTAAATAAATAGACCCAAACGTATAACTAAATATTGCGTAAGTTTGTCTTTCCCTCAAGTATGTAATGTGTACATTGTTCCACATAACTAACTTTTTCGAACTAACTAGATTATTTTTTTTTTAAATTTCAAATGGAAATATTTTAAATATTGCTACAGTTTTCAAAATTCTCATATTTAGAATAATCTCAAATCCTAAAATTTCCACTACTCATTGCTCTTACGCTATGTATGTACATATGTACATATAAAAAATATTGTAACTATTAAAAAAGGATCCAGTTTTGACAGGCAGTGTACACATAAATTAGTTAATAAAAAACTCATTTCAACAACACAACCACGAAAAAGTTCTGTGAAAAACTTCGTCAATTATTCATAAACACAAGAACATCCGATCCGATCCGATCCGATCCGATGCCATTCCATTTAAATAATTTACGATGCCACCTTGGCTAAGAATTATTACAATTTATCAGCACAGCACCGCTTAGCGCATTTCATTAAGTGGATCAATTTAGTCCAAAAACATGCATTCAAACAAACGTACATACATACGTATATACACCGAACTATAGAGTACATATATGTAAAAATAAATTATGTACATAAATGGACGCATCTGTATGCATTTACATTTTGTGTCAATTAATGCCAACGCAATTATTTTGACTTCGATTTCAAATGAAATTTTAATCCTATCGACATAAGCTATGTAAGCTCGCAAACGATTAACAGCTGACTGAATTTATGTTGGCAAATTGTTTTGCTTAGTTCTTGAGCGTTGTAATGGGTTAAATTATTTCTAAGCATTTAATAAAATTTACTGTAATGCAAGGTTGGCAATTTTAACGTTCCAAGCCCTCCTAACTACAGCGGGTGACTGAGTAAATAGATGTATCAAATTAGTAAGTTAGAGAGAAGAGTTTGCTAAGAACGACAAATTGTATTTAATTGTAACAAGAATTTTGTTCAACAGAAATAAAAGAAACGAATTCGAGGGAGCAGATTTGATGCCAAAACTAAAGAAAATTCCTATCACATTAAGGAACTCAGTGGGCAAACATCCGCTAGTAGTTCAACTACATATAAAGTCTTTCTTTAGTAAAAACTTTAGAACCGAATACAATTTGGCTAATTTCTGAGCAACTTCCAATTTCTTTGTATTAATCCACTTATTGAAAATCGACCAAGTTAGTCTCATGCTTTGATGAAAGCTATCTAGAAGGCGAAATAGAGATCTAGAGATCCCCGTAGACGTATTCTCTGCACTTAGTTAGACATTTGAAATTCAATACGGAACTTTTCGTTACACTTCTCAAAAATTCTATTATACGGGTATACATATTTTTTGATGTTTTTATGGATATTGTGGATATTTTTGTGTGATATTGTGGAACTTTATTCCGACCTAAAACTCCCTGTATCTCTGCTGTAGTGAGTGTATCCCTGTCTGTACCTGCGCAAATTATTTCGGCGGAGGACGGTTGGGCCTAAGCGCGATCGTATGTTCCTGTTGAGATGTACTCAGTCTTAAGTTTCATTTACTTGGCACTAGCCTAGATTAGTCATCATTTTGGTCTCTTAATTTTGTTCATGTATGTACATATGTATGTTCCAAGTTGTAGCCCACAAAATCTAACGAAATTTTGATACAATATTTTCATGGCATAAGATTCTATAATAGGCTGTATTAATAAATTATCTTAGGCATAGCCAGGAAATTTTTAATCAACTATAATTTTGGAAGCATACAGGACTTTTCGAGATTCTTCGTATTTTGTTTTATTTTTGCTATATTTTCGTTAATTTTTCTGAATATTTACGAGATTTATCGAGGTTATCGTGTGTTATTTTTCCGGATTTCTAGAGATCATTAAACAATAAACGCCCTACTTCTATATAAGGTCTCAATCTGCTATTTATTGTGAGAATGCTTGCCACTATTTAAGGTTTTTATTTGAAAGAATCAGCAGAGGTTTTAAGCTCTCAGAACCTTAAGAACACCGCCAGTACTTCTCTCTTCGTGAGTTCTTCTTTTATTGTACTACCCTGGCAAGGTTATCATATTTATCGCTTTAATTCTATGGCTTGCTACACATCGCAGATGTGTATCGTTGTACCTAGAAAAAGTATCCAACGAATGTTGGAACAGGCTGTCGGGGTGCTTAGATCGTTTAAAACTCCTGTGCCCCGAAAATGTTTGTCGTGTTCTACACAGTTAAGAATGTTCGCACAATAAGTGTCTGATAGTCTCGGGTTCTTCTTCACCAAAGCAGGTTCCGCAGAAGTCATTTCGAGACACTCGTAACCGCTCTGCTGTCTCCCTAGAGATATTTCTCTCCTTTTTGCAATTCTCTCATGCTTCACTCTGGCCACATAAGCTTAGTTCTGTTACTTGAGTGTTCCCACCTTGTACCTGCTTCTTTTGGAAAAACTTCCCGAATCCTGAGCTTGCAGGCGGGTGAAATTGTTGCGGTAGTACCCTTGAGGAATACATATTCCTAAAACGATGAGGACTGGGCCATATATTGACTTTTAAAACAGCAATAATATTTATTTTAAAATAAGAAACGCCAGTGATTTGATAAGCCGATTTACATATCTGGCATGGAATAGAACCTTGTTTGCAGTAATTTTGTTCCTTATGTATTATAATTTACTTCCAACCTGTCCACAAGAAATATATACAGCCCTCAAAAATTCAACATTGTTATCATTGGACTGCGAATTTTTGTGCGAAATACTAAGCCATACCATACCATGTACTATATATGACTATAAGCAAAGTATATAAGTTTGTATACATTTTGTTTATAAATAAATGGTACATATTTTTAGGCATAAAAATCCGTATAGGAGTATGTATGTACACACGCAGAGTCTGAAGGCATGCAATTACTATAGGCAGTCTACAATCGCTTTTACATACATACATACATAAATATACTTACTATAGCTTTCAGTAAGGAAATATTCCCAGACAAAGAATAACGAGCAGGGAATGTAGAACAAACCATGCAAAGTGAAAGTCACTTGTTACTTGCACATTTACGTCACAACACAAAATAAACAAATGCCAACAGCAAATATGAATTCCTACAGACGTTCATACATACATACATACATATGTATGTACGCAATGAGAGTATGTGGCACAAAGGAAAAACAAAAAGCAACAGCACACCGATTTTTTTTACAACATAGCCAAGTGAAAGTAAATAAAAAACGACAAAAAAGGAAAAATACAAAAGGTTTGACAAACGCCTAGAACGTCCGCGACAAAGACGCAGCTAAGCTGCTGTAAAGAAGAAGAGCACGAGCCTACTAGCCGCGGGTGTGCGCAGCGTTATAAGGAGGAAAATATGAAAAGCATGTAGATGATTGAAGAAAAATAAGGAGAATAAATTAAAGATTCAGCTGCTGCAAAGAACATGCGAGGAAAGCAAAGAAGGCAAACAAGTTGCAGCGGCCTGAGCGCCTAAAAATATGCCAGAGCTAAGGCGGCCGCTGAAAAAAAAACAACAAAAACAAAGAGAGACCAAGTAAAATAATGGCTAACAGCAAGTTAACAGCACTGTTAATAAAATGTTGCTCTCAAATGTTGCGCTCGCACTCTCCTGCGCTCTCATGCACGCTTGCAGAAATACACACACACTAACTTACGATCCGCCGATGCACAGGTGGGCACCGGACGCAATGGCTATAAAATCGCCAGCACATCGCCATTAACTTTTCATTGTTTGCCGGGACACTTGGCTGCCTGAGCACCGTTGGCACTTAGCGGAAGATCGAACGCGAAAGTTCGAAAACGGGAGAGGGGAGTGAGAAGGAGGAGAGGAACAGCAGCAACCCGATTGGGTCACGAATAACGACAGTGCCCAAAAAAAAAACAGCTGAAAACCGCTGGAGGAGTAGAAGGAACGAGACGAAACATGCCGTCGTGGGAGTTGAGGCGCAACGTGTGCGGAAAAGCGCAACAACTGGCTGATTGTTTGCTTTTTTTACTTCCTTTTTATTTGTTTTATTCGTTTTTCATAGCCCAGAATTAGTATATATCTACAACAACTACAAACAAACGGAAAATTTGCAATTTTGCGGTGAAAATGGCGGTCGGTAAAGAGCAGAGGTAATGAAGTAGGCGTAGTTAGTGTGTGTGTGTGTATGAAATATACTTGTGTGTGTGAAATATACTTGCCAGAAATGCGATTGCTTTATAAAAAAGAAATATGAGTGTTTTTACCCTCTAGAAAATAATTTATGCAACCTCACATACGCGGTTTTGCATTTTGTTGATATGTGGTTTTGTACTTTAAGATGGTATATGTATGTATATACGCCACTGTTGGGTAGTGGTAAGCAGTGCGCGCTTTCACTCCGCAGCGTCTGGGTTCAAGCCCTGATCAAAGCAACATCGAAAACAATGTAGAAAAACAGCGATTGCCCCTCGACAGGCAATGGCAAACCTCCAAGTGTATTTCTGCCATGAAAAACCGCTTCTCATAAAAATACCATCGCCGTTCGGATTCGGCGTAGAACTGTAGGTCCCTGGATGTATATACTTTCAGAAAATATTTGCGATGTCGAGGCTAGTTTGAATTTCCTGAATTGCCATAAAAGTTTCGGACAGTGTTTCACATTCAACTGATGAGCTCCCCGTAAAACGTACGGATAGCCATTTTCTTTGGCTATCAGGTAGCTTCCAAGAGATGTGCTTGCCTACGCAAATGATGTGGCGCTTGTATGTATGTATAGGCTAATGCAAGGCTACAGAAACTTCGTTTTTAATTGTTTCATAGTCTGCAGAACTTCTATTAATTCTCACAACTTCTCCTTTTTGTGAGGAAATAAAAGAATGTTTTCTGTCGAAAAAACCTAATTTTTGAGGAATATCGTAAAACGAAAATTGTTGTGTAGAAATCTTTGAAGTAGTAGTCGTTGGTTATTAGGCTGCATATTACAGCGACTAGACTCAGGGGCGTGTAGTTAAAGTTTCATTCAAACTATGGATACTCAATACTCCTCAGAAACTTCGGGTTCATACCTGTGTGTTGGCTAACTATTGCGTACCTACATTGAATTCCATTGAATTCGAGTGGGCGTTTTTCAACCCACATCCGCCCATAAAATGTATGGAATAAGGTGGCTGGCGAAGTGCTCTGAAAGGAGCTTTCTGATTTATCTTAAATGTAGGCCCCCAAATGATCGTAACTTGCTTTTAAGTGGAAATAGCACTCAATTTGATGAAATTGTGGAACAGCTAAGAGGTTATTAGAATTCTGACCTAAGTGAAAGGTCTTACCTTAAATCTGCTGCTGGACGGATGGACTATTAGTCAGCTCGAAATCAAGGTCACACAAACTGCTAAGCACATCTTACCAGAGAAGGTAATATACTCAAAAAAAAAAACTAAGTTACCGTTTTTTACTAAATATTTGCTTATATACATTACATATCCCATTAGAATTCATTATAAGTAGGGCTGTGTGATTGTTCGAATACTCGGGCAAGATGGTTAATCAGTTGTTTGGTTAATCAATTACTCGAGTAATCAAGATTTTGAACACTCAAAACGATGATCAATCGAGTTACTTAAAATATGATAACTCAAAAAAAAAAAAATTAATTTTACTCGTTAAAAGAGTTTGCTTTGGAAAATGCTTAACTTAATATTTACCATGTATACTAATCTTATCCTTTCGAAATCGTACTCTGTTCTTGGCTTTATTCGGCATAACACTTCCGAGTTTTCAGACCCATATACCTTTAAATTGCTTTCTACGACTCTCGTTCATTCTCACTTGGAATATGCGGTAACAGTTTGGAGACTATATGATCAACTATCGATAGATAGAATTGAACGCGCTCAAAAAGTCTTTCTGAAATTCGCGTATCAGCTTCAATGTTCCACAAAGAAGTCTTCCAAATGTTTACCCTTTTTACGGGGAAAGCTTTAAAACTAAATATGCAAGTAACGCGCCGATTTCTCGAGCACTTCGGGAATTCAATGCATTATCTAACACACATCAGCTAGACTCTTCTTTGCCTAAATCGGCTTTTATTAAAGTCCTTAATTTAATAGCTTGATTTGTATATTATTTGATATTATCGATTATCTCTATCTAATACATTTTCTAGTTTTGTGAATAAAATAAACAAAAATAAATCAATGTATATTTTGAAAAAAAGACAGGTTGACCCTTATAAATAAAAACCAAGCAATTGCTTTTTCTAAAAATTTCAGACCTTTCTCCTTAATTTATTTGCATTTTAAGAAAAATAAATTGTTTGGTTTTTATTCATACAGTCCGTTATATTCAAAAGATCAGGGGACTTCTACTTCTTTATATGAAAAGGAGTACTCTGAAAATTTGATTACTCATTAAGCAAATTACTCACATATTTTTTTTTTTATTTTTGGTTAATCAAAATCTTGGTTACTCAATTAACTAATCAAAATTTACATACAGTACATAATCAAAATTTCCAATTAATCGAATAATTGAATTATTTACCTGATGATTAAGTCAAATTTTGAATAAGAAATTAATCGTATAGCCCTAATTATAAAGTATTTTCAAAACAGCAAAGTGGGGGAATGGCAATCAACTATTGCTTTTTCATGAGTCCCTTGACGATTTTCGTAAAATACCAAAGGATAACAATGCAATTTAAAAAATGGAAAAAGTATTGCTCCCTCTCAAAGAAAATAGTTTTTAAATTTATTTATTTTGCGCTTTGCGTTGCATTCGTTGCGTTTAAATTGAAAACAAATGAATAATTAATTCGCTTTTGTGGGTGAGAGAAATAACTTTAAAATTTATACAACGCAGAGGCGGAACAACTGCAATACAAAAAAAAAATATAAATAAACAAAAACACTGCGGTAGCCATTCGCGAAACTGAAATGGAAAATAATACAAAAAAAAAAAAATAAAAATTATTATTAAAAAATTATTGTACAGTAAGCAGGACTGCAAGCGCAATTATTTATATGTAAAAGCAATGAATACATATACATACACATACATATGTATGTACATGTAAATCAGGCGCTGTGGCGAGTGAAATGCAAATGCCACTGACACTTTTTTTACTGTCATCCCAGTCCAGTGACCAAACCGACCGCGAAAAGGCCAGCTGCAGCTCGAGCTGTTGTTGTTGTTGTTGCTGTTGTTAGTGTTATTATTGTTTTTTTTTTTAGGGTTTGCAAGGACACAAGTTGACGTTGTGGCGCTATAAAATATGCACGAAAGAGACATTTGAACAAAAATTGCAACTACAAAACAAAAAAATATAAAAATGCGAAAAAAGTAAGCCAGCCATATAAAGAGCAATAATTTAAATTTATTACCGGCATTACAGCGACCGACCCCCGTGAGATTGGCCACATGTGCGGCGAACCGAAGAAAGAAACTTGGACAGCGAGTTGAAGCGAATCTAAAGTGGAGTTAAGCGAAAGTTGAGAAAGTAACTTTGGTGAAAGTTTTTGTTCAAAAGTGGCCAAAGAATTCTGCGGTAAAGGAGATACGACTTGTTTCGTAGATTTTTTAAGGTGGTTAGGCAGGTCGTAAAATCATAACTGCAAACAGATAAGTATGTACGTACATACATAGCTATGTACACTTTTTTTTTGACAACATAAAAAAGTTTTGAAGGCATAAATTTGTTGAATAAGCAAAGGGTATGCATACGGTGACCATCCGTCCTGTATTATACGGGACAGACCTCTTTTTTGACCCATTGTCCTGGTAATTTATTTATTTTATACGGGACGGCAAATGTTCTGTATTTCTTTTAGTGTCCTGTATTTGTCCCGTATTCGGTACTTCGACGCCTTAACAGGTCATTAAAATGGCATGCCTATGAACGAGTTTCAAATAATGTTGGTATATCATAGTAATTTTTTCCATAAACAGTTATTATTTTCCAATTTGAATGCCTCTGATTCGAATCAAGGAATACATACATTGGCCAAAATAGAAATTAGGACTTCACATTTAAGTAAGTTTTGGCTATTTTGCCTTAGTTTATTTAATAATTATTATTTATTTTATGAAAGTAAAGATCTTTTCCTATCAAAAACCATATAATACCAAATCTCCAACTTTGTGTAAAAAACTATGAAAATTAATTCTGCAATGTTTCACCAAAATTTTAAATTTTTTATTAGAATCTTCAGAAAAAAATTTGGTTTGCAGTTTTGTAACATATTAAAATTGAGTATAATAAAGTATGAGTGGAAAGTGCTGCTCATTTGCTTCTCTTTCAAAAAAATCGTCGAACATACTTACTTTGTATGAAAAAATGCGTAACACCGTCAACAAAAAACAAATTGCCAAAAATGAATGGTAAGCCTTAGCGACTTAAATTTAAGGATTTTTTTTAGAAATTATACGCGGTAGAACTCTCGAGAAAATTATCCTAAAAATTTGTGGTATTACTAAAATGATACTGTTTCAGGGCTAATTCATCCAGGATCATTGAAGAACGCTTTAAAATCTGTAAGCTGTTGTGGAAAAAATTGAAAATAATTTTTTGTCCCGTATTCGGATGTCATAAATATGGTCACCGTAGGTATGCAATTGATTATGTGGCAATAGATAGTTGAGTCATATTAACTGCCACTCGGGTGTGCTAACATACATACATACAGAAGACTCAATGATGATGATATGCGGATCATAATTCAACACTTTATTCAATTTACGGTTACCATTATTGAGTAAGTTTTCAATTCTAGAGTTGTATTACAAAACAAGTAAAATAAAATGGAAAATGTCGAAAAGAAAAGTTTGAGTGAAATAGGCAAATATGAGGACTGGATTTAGCGCACATCTAAAATATCATATTTTTGAAGTTATGAAAATGATGAATTACTAAAACTACCCAAATTACAATAATATTATTATGGGACGTTCCACATCAAACGGAACAAGGATGATAGATCTTAGATAGTGATCGTGGACTTAAAACGTTTTTTTTTTTATTGCTCGTCCTTTATGAGCCAATGTGTCCTTTAGGAAATTTTCAAAATGGCGGCCAAAAAGCTGATAAAAATCTAGATCTCGGATTGAAACACCTGTAAAAAAGACGCCTGGCTTTGCCCCTCGAAAAGCTGTTATGATAGGTGTGCTAAATTCAACATGGCGGATCCAAGGCAATGGATAATTTTTTACAAATTATAAACGCACCACACATTGACAAGTTTTAAAAATTTATGTTTTTGTTATTTAGTTTTAGTTATTTTTTAGAAAATTATTGTTTACCAAAACCCGTATAAAACCAAGTTTCAAACTTTGCGCAATATTTAAAAAAGAAAAAAGCTTTCGTAAAAATTGCAAGCTCTTAAATATGATTTCTTAGAAAAATTATCAGTGAACAGTTTTGTAGCCAAATAAAGTGCAAGTTTGAATTAGCCAGAACTTACCATTAACTTTTGGGAATTTTTTGATGTGAAACTTCTTAATCGAATTCGGTGATGTTTACGTGAAATATTTAACACCTGGTCATCAAATCTGTACCGCTCGTTCGATTTTCAAAAATTAAGCGTAAATTAAGGAGTCTCTCCTGTCTGTGTGTAGTATGGTTTTAATTTTTCGAGAAGGGTTGCCACGTGTAAAGAATTTCAATTCAAATCCTCCTTTCATTTTTGGCTGAACACAAAATGACCAGTGGCAAGTTCACAGCAAGAATAAACTACTCAAGTCACTCGTCGAGGACTCTTGAAAAAAGAACAAGGAAATTCTGCTTCCTTCGGTCTGAAGCGAATTTTTAATAAACCCATCTTCAAACTTGCCGAGACGTTGTTTACGCCGATTCGGAAAATCTAGGCAGTTTTTCTTGGTTTTCCACGTGTCAGACTACCCCAAGTTTAACTGAGCAGGCAGAACGCTATCAGCACGCCAGTAAGTAAGGATAGCGTCACAGCCAACTAATAGGAGATGTTCATGGCTCCGAACATACAAAACTCAATAAGCCACACTGAATATGTGCGAGGAGTAAACCCACTATATTATTATATATATGTATATTCACCAAACAAGAAGGTATTGTTCTGGAAGATCCCCACCTTCTATCTACCCCGACGAACTCGAGCAGCCAAGTGGAACCACCGTGACAGGTCTTGTGGGCTAAATTCTTACCTAGCCAGGATTTATCCGGATATTGCACAGTACACCACCCCACAGCTCCTCGACAGAGTAGGCTTTCGGGTATTTCGGAATTTGGCTAGTGCCACGTAAAGGCCATCGTATCTTATTTTGCAAGACTCAACTCAAATATTTACCGAGTGAGGCTGATTTTTATAGAACTACTCCTTGGACTTGAAATTCATTCATATGCAGTGAAATGTACACTAAATATTCTGGTTGTGCATTCTCGAATACGCCAAGTTTCACCAGCAATTCGATATTACACTGCATTAGGTAAAATTCAGTTCTTGCTGGCCTTGCTAAGTACCTACCCGTGGCTGTGAAATGAGCATCCACAATTCAGTTGCCGCAACGTAAGGCAACAACGTACAAAAGTGAGTGCCAGCAGAAATTAGCAACACTTACTTCGCTTAAAACACACACGAACACACACATACATACATGCATAGTTGTATATGGCCCCGAGTGTGCACATTATCACTGTGTTCACTTTCAAAACTCGCATAAATGGCTGCAAGTTTTCGTAATTACATGAAATCAGCTCATCATCAGCTTACATAAATGGGTTTGCTGCCAACGAGCGCAACAACAACAACAGCTACATGTATGTACATTAGAGTGGTCACCTTTTGTATGGGGAAAAAAAATTCGTCCTAGAAAACGGGGGGCACCCTCTTAGTTTTTTCCTTTTGATATTTGTTACACCTATACCAACTTTCAGTTTTCTACTGCAACCAATACAGGGTGCTCAATGGCCTTGAAATGCGCTATGAAACTGGCAAAAATATTGGTGACTTGTATAAAAAGCGACTATTGCCATGACAACTGAAGCTTGTCATATTTTTTTAGGTAATTTAAATTTGAAATATTCTTAGGTTACTTAACCAATTTTTTTTTTTAAATTAATACATGTACACAGTACTTCTGGAGTAAAATATGAGCATCATGAGCATCTCTAAAATTATACTTAGAAACGTAAAGTTTGATACCAGCACCTCTTTAGGCAAGAGGAAAAATTTTGGAAGGTGCTTCAAACCCTATCTCGAAAAAAATTTTTTTGGACCACTCTAATGTATGTATGTACAACAGCGGTGAAATTACATACAAACACTCCCAGATTCTCAACGTTAAATGCATTCACATTGAGTTTTTGGACATTTTCTTTTTCTCTCTTTTTTTCTTATTTTCGAAAGCCACGCTCCAGCGAAAAAAAAAATGTTAACTGTATTTTTGCTACTTAACTGCCGCTAATGACACTGCAGCGCTTCAATGCCGTTCCTCTAACACTTACTTACAAGTTATTGCTCGTTTCCATTCAAGTAGAGCTGTAATCACAGTTTCGGCTTATGACTTCCGTTTACAACTTCCGTCGCAGATAGCACATACATACATTTATGTAGTACATATATGTATGCATGTACATATGTATGTATATCCATATGTACATATGTACCTTTTTAAGCGCTTACCCAGCAGCAAATGGAAAGCATTCCGCATCGATGCCGCACTGATGACAAATAATGGCATTTGATTGTGCTCTCGATTCTTTTTCTACTGAAGTATGCATTGCATTTAACATTGCGTGACATTGGCGGTAAGGTGTGAGGGCTTCTGCTGCATTACTTTTCATCAACGCAAAAATGTCGCTCGAATCCAAATTGTGTGGCAAGTTCCCAAATCGCTTAACATATCTAAATATTCATTCATTGTCTTCATTAAATTTTTTTTTTTTTTTTTTAAATAAAAATCTGGAAATATTTAAGTGCATTTGTTTGCGATGTTTACCACTGCACTGCGAATAAGTCAATTTCTGATTGTCATTGTATATCAATAAAAGTTTGGGCATTCAGCCTTGACAAGTGGTCTCCACTTTCTGCAATGCAACGCATGCTAATCCTCTGCAAACATAAACTTGCAATTAACCTTCAAATTCGTTTGTTTGTGTTGGACTATCAATAACGACTTTACGAAAATTTCATTCGGATAAGAATCGAAAACTCCATAGACCAGCAGAAATTGTATCTACAGTAAGTTTAGCACATTTGTATTAGAGGGCTGCATGAATGCATTCAAAACAGCTTATGAATTATTCATATAAAAAACGAATGAATGTTTTTGGCTTAAAATTTTTTTGAATTTGAGTGAATAGCTGTTCTGATATTTGTGTCGAAATTACAATATTCAAACAAAGTGAAAATAAATTGAATTGAAATAAATGACAATTTTTTGTATGAATATCCAAAAATATTTTTTCTATGCACATATGTACAAACATACATATGTATGTATGTATGTATTGCTGCGCTCCTATTATATACGAAAAAACTTGTTTGTAGAAAAAAACTTTTACCGAAATGAGTTTGAATGATTTGAATGTTTTCTATTCATTCATTCACATTCTTCCATTTGAAGGTAGAAAATATAAAACAAAATGTATATTCATAGATTACAAAATTCCAAACGCTGAGTGTTTTGTATGTGAAGTAAAATATATTCAAATCTATTGTACTCTGTTTGGATAGAAGTTTGAATGAATTCATGCAGCCCTCTAATTTGTATGTATGTATATATGTGTCTGCTTATATTTAGTGCCAGCTTAGCAGATAGAAAATTTAATTGCTGGAATGGCTGCAAATGGGTTTTTAGAATGATTTTCTTTTTTTTAATTGTTATTCATGGTTTGGTCAATCGATTTTCAAAAACAACGCATATAAACGCACACACAGAGACAAGCAAATACACTTAGTTACAGATGACTACATACATAGATATTTTGTATGCAGCTATGCTTAATCTTTGTTGCTTTTGTTTTGCCAAATTGACTGGATTCTCGTAGTAATTTGCATTTCCCTTTTAAGCCATAAGCCATACCTGCATATTTGTGTATTTGTGCACACACATATTCGCAATTTAAAAAACCAAATGTTATCTCTCTAATGGCTTGCTATTGTATGGAAGAATATACATAAATATGTAAAACCAAAGAAACGAGCACAAAAAATGCAGGCAAATGGGTAAACAAGCTGGAATGAGAGAAGCAGAAGCAGTGATATCATAAATAACAACAAAAAGTAAACAAAATAACGGAAGTGAGTGAAATAAGAACGCCATGGAAATATGTACATACATATGTATTGTTGTATACAACAACAACAAAGTGGTGCGAGCGAGCAAGTGTAAGCGAGTAAAATGTGCGGAACCTTCCATACGAGGGCACACAAATGCAGGTACATACATACATACATAACTATAAACAATAAACAAAAAAGGAGAAACAAACAAATGTCGTTTTTAATTAATATTACACGTACGTATGTAGTTCTGCTCAGCTCTGTCGGCAGTTATATGCTTACACATACATATATACATACAGACGCATGTACATATGTATAAGGTAAGCACTCTCAGGGAAGCAAAGCACGCGCTTGCACATTTGCATGAGTAAATATTTCAAAACTTTCAGCAAAAAAATATAAGAAAATTAAAAAAAAATGTAGCAGCAATGCAAAGGAACATTTAATGGGCAGATTTCTAAATTGTTTTAATATTTATATACATATGTGTGTGTGTGTGAAATATCTCCTGTAGGAAAAACCTAAATAATTGACGATTTTGTAATTCGTAAACAAATTTAAAAAAAATAAATTTTGGCAACTTAAAGACACACACTTGCCCAGTTAAATTTAAGCATTTTCCGAAACGCCTATAGAAACATGTTCCTAAACGCAACCCTGAAATCTTTGACGACGTATTGTGTTCCAAACGGTATCGTTGATGTTATTGATACGCAAAAAAGAAAAAAGTAAACGAAGCATCACTAAAAATTTGATGTCATAGTTGCTTTATACCAATTTTTTTATACATTTTCTTTTCTGTAGTTTCTTAGTCAAAAGTCACACCAGCTACCGTACATTTTCCTAAAGGGCCCTCGCCATTTCCAAGCAGTCGCTATGGCTTCCTGCTTTGTGATCCTGCTACTACACTGCGCCGTGCAAAAGTGTGAACCAGGGATGAAAAATGGAAATTTCAGATTGTACCTAATATCGCAAAATGAATGTACCTAAATGAGACAGATTGTACCTAAAAAAAGTTACATCATTCATTTGTAGTTTTTTTTTTATAAATTTTATTTAAAACATGAATACAAAAGATATATGTACTTTAAAAATGATTAGGTTTTTCAACAGAGCCTATATCTATAGACTATAGTCTAATGGGAATCGGAGAAGCATTGTTTTTGTCTAATTTTGACTACTGAAAAATATTGGCAAAAAAGACAAAAAACACACTTTGCGAAGTATACGTCTTTATCGGCTTTTTATAAAACAACAGGAAGTCTGCTAATTTATGCGATTCCTTTTAATAGGTGCAGCAAATCTAGAGAATATAATCAATGTGCCGTAAGTAACTTCGAAAGCATTTTAAATATATTTCCAGAAATCAAAAGCGCGTATGGGTCAATTGGCTGTAGTTCTCATCTAAAAATATGAAATTTGAAGACATCCTAGACACTGGGCTGTATGGATTAATTAATAATAATAATTTTTTTAGTTATTTTGACACAACTTTCTTTCCTTTGTCCCTACCTTTATCGGTGATATTATGGGCCAAAAACTTACAAATAGCCGCCTTAGCAGCTCATTTGATCTAAATCAAACCAAATACCATTTTTTAGTACAATTTGACAATGAAGACCTATTCTGATCTAAATCAAACCAAGGCCAGTTTTAAGTCTTTTTTGTATGTCTTCCTTTTGACCACTTTTCTCTAGAATTGTTTATTCTTCAAAATGAAAGCGAAACTTCTCCCGTACCTACAAGTAAATATATTAGCACGGTAAAGGAAAAAAACTAATAATGCATCTGATCAAAAGATGATTGTACCTAAAATCTAGTGACTGTACCTAATGTACATTTAAGTCATCAAACGTCGGAAAAAGGTACAATCGTACCTATTTTTTCATCCCTGGTGTGAACGCGTATTGCTGTTGATAGCTGGTGCCGGCCTGCCATTCGAGGTACATCAACGCGCTTCAACATTGTTGCTGTGAGTATTTGGTATGCCTTTCAAATCAGGCACGCTTTGCAGCCAAACACACAAGCTAACCGCCATCCAACGTACTCTCAAACACACGCACGCAGAGCATTTCAGCCAGCCGAGTGCAGCTGCGAAACGCATGTGAATATTTGTATTTATGTTTGTACACAAATGTGTATGCATTTGCAAGGTGTGTGCGCGCCTGAGGCTGACTTCTGTTGGCTGCTGGTTGTTTTGGTTGTCGTACGTCGTGGCGTATACGTGATGTGAATGTTGTCATAAAACATCTTAAAATTTTCAGATTTCTGTGGATTTTTTGCTGTCGTTGTTGTTGCTGTTGCTGTTGCTGTTGCTGTTACTACTATTGTTTTGTTTTCTTCTCTTATAACGGTTGTTGTTGTTGCTGTTCCGGTGTTGATAAATTATTGGCTTTTGTTTCTTTATCTGTGTTGCATCTCGTTGCCGTCTTTCGCGCGTTTACATGATCAAAGCGAAAGCATCATAATTTGATTTTACACTGCTGGATCCATTCCAGAGGCGATGTAGTATTTTCCAATGGAATGCATCAGATATTGCATTTTTCATTTGCACTTTTAAGCTCTTACTCAAATTGATTGAAATGGAGCGTGGCTTTTGAGAAGTTAAGAATAAGCAGGAAAAGTATGTAAATCTGGGAGAAATTTTCTCTAAGTGTATTGATTAATCAACCAGAAGCGTAGTTGATCTTACCATAAACGTCAACGAAAGTACTGTATTCTGGTAATTGTTCAATTTAATTACGCGCATAATAAAATGGCCGCATTCGTTCTGAAAAAGCATTCGTGAAGTGAATAATCAAGATAAAAACAAAAAAACATGTTGCCTGCAATGGAATTCGAACCCCGACTATCTATGGACAAGCATCTTTGCACACTCAGCTACGTGATATAAATGAGCTTTCAATTGTGGTCCTTACATCAGTATCAAAGTATTCGTTTTTACTATGCCTTAATTCTTTCAGTGTAAGATACAACAATGCAGATTTTCGCTTTCGGAGGCACAAAAGAATTTTAAGCCGCCAATGCTCCAAAGAAATCCTTGTGGTAACTGGAAGAGTGGTAATGAAGATACAGCTTTTTGCTTCGTAGAAAATGTATTCCAATGTAATAGTCTGACAGATAATTTTATACTGCCACATATTACACCCTCAAATAATGCCAATAATACAATTTCCACATCTGAATTAAAGTCTATAATAAAATCAGTAAACCCACAGCAAATTACCGGTATACGTTCATGGCATACCGAAAATGTTAATTGATTTACCAAACTTTGAATCAGACTTTCTCTCTGAGGTCTTTAAAAATTTATTTTTATACTTACTGGGACTATTTTGAAGCCCGCAAGAGACATTTAATGGTTCCGTCCAATTTTGGAAAAAGATCAGGATCTTACCTCTTTCCTTTATGCTAAATTATAAGGCAACTATTTAACTTTGCCTTGAAGTACTTCATCATAGCATTACTAAGTACTTTTTTTAATACGTTAAACAATTTTAGGTAGCCCGAATGATAGTCGTTTATCTTCTGCGCCAACTGACGCCAAGTAGGAATTCCAAAGGAAGGCAAGGCCTTCTCCACCTGGCCCCGCCATTGCAGTGAACGCCCTCTTCTTACCTACTACCACCAGCTGGTACCGCGATGACTACTTTAACCGCTGGAGCTTTTCCGATCGTTGCAATAAGTCTATGCAAAGCTTGCTCAACGGCCTGTGGTATTCACAAACGCCGGCTCCTTTTAGATGTTTACCAGTTATTACTTCAGGGTAGATCCTCATTAGCGCACGTTTTTTTAGCATCCAGCTAAAATCAATAATTTTTCAGGTCATCTACGCAACATAAAAAACTGAGCTTCAACTAATTAAGTACTACAGAATATTTAAAAATAAATTTCAAAAAAAAAAAAACTATTATACTCAACTTCGCGTATATTGCGCCCACTACACTTTTATTTTGCCTGCATCCAATATCTGGAACCCTATTTTACAAAGCAAATGTATCATTGTATAATTCCAGTTGTTTTTGATGCACCCTAATGTGCATATTATTGCATAATAAATTAACATCATTTGCTGGAATGTGTATATAATACGTTTGCGTTACGGTTGTGCTGTGGTGACGACTAAGCGGTTGCAGTGGTTTGAGGCTGAGCAACATGTTGCACATAACCATTAAAATACCATTTGCGCGCCACACAAACAAATAAATTATAATTTAATGATTTAATTTTGATTGTTTGATTGCGAGCTTATATATTTGCGACGAATGTTGTTTCCTGTGCGTAAAATTTTATTTACTAGCTTTAATTTCGTTATTTGTGGCAATATGTGAAATGCGCGAGCAACAGAGTGCGGAAATAGAGTGCATAAATTGCTGCATGAAAAATGGTTCATAACTTTGGCAATTTATGTACTTATATTTTTCAGTAGGTGAATTAGCTAGTCAATTGGAAAAATTCCACTTCATACACAAAAATATTTGCAAAGTAAAATCCAATCAAAGCACTTGGTTACACCTACATGCATATGCTCAGGGCTACACACACACACACACTCACACACACACACTCACAGAAATTTGCTTTGTGATCTCGAATGCGCCTTCAGTTTTTGCGACACATATAATCACTCACTACTTACTCGCTTACTTACACCCACCACCCAACGAAGCTCAGCCTCACCGCGCGGTCGGTGCGCCTCTGACTCGCGCGCCTGATTATTCAGAACGCCTCCGCAGGCCTGACGCGACACTTTGTAAGTGTTAGTGAAGGCAAATGAAAAACGCCAAAAGCTTTGGCAGCAACGACGTTGACTTTGACGTTGATGTTACAGTTGACGTTGACGTTGGTGGAACGTGAGCGGCCTTCAGCTGTGGTATTAGAGGAAAAATTGGATTCATAGATCGCGGCAACATGCCTGGCTTCGAGCAGCTTCACGCCCGATGTAGTTTGGCTATGTTAAGTATGTACTTATTTATGTGCATATGTATGTATGTAAAGGTATTTTTGTATGTAGATGAGAATGTTGACTGCTATGTAAGTGGCCTTGGGGCTTTTAAGGCAGGAATATCCCGACGAGCAAGTGAGTGGATACTTTTCGCTTATGTGCGCGCGTTTCGGGGAGTTTTAGTTAAGTGCTCAGCGTGTTGTGGCGCATTTTCAATTCAATAAGCAAATTGGATGATTATGCAAATTTTTATTTTATTAGAGTCACAAGCAGGATTTTTGGTGGCCTTTTTCGGTTTCAGCGGGAACGGAAAACGGCTTACAGTAGAAAGTCGACAGATTTGGCAGAAATTTAATTTAATGCGTTTGAAAAGTATGTATGTAGATATGTTTGTAATCGCTCCTATCTACATTCCAATAGCCTAAGCGAGACAGCATAGCACTTGTGGCGGCTGTGCCTAAGGCGGGAATATACAAAAATGTGGGACAAAATTCGTCAAAACAATACCAAGAGCAAAAACAAGGACTGAGTTTTAAATTAAAGTATATATATAAATTTTTTCTATTTAATGCAAGGATGGCGGCGAAATGTGGGTCAGCTAGTGAATACCGGAAGCAAGTTCAACTAACAACAGCAACAAAAAAAGTGCTGCGTTGACGTTTGAAAGTATCGAATTGCAGAATTTCAATAGTGAACTCCGCAAAGTTGCTGTAATTAAGTTTGCGTTAAACGTAGGCCACGTGGTCCAAGGTCCCGTATTAATATTATTAAAAATTGGACCCCCCCCCCCTTGAGTGTTCACACCAAAATATCCAACTTATTGAACATTTGGACCTAGGTTTTAAATTTCACCATTTCTTTCACTATAACTTCGAAGTTTTAATTCTTCTAATTTCCTTCACTTTTTATTCATTAAAACCCCACGAAAAGTTATAGAATATATTTTCAGAAATTCATATTTTTGATGCTTCTACGTTTGTAAAGTCAACGTTCTCTTTTTTGAAATATTTTGGTTTCGAAAAAAATCGAATTCTACGCCTTCAAACTTGCACTTTGCCATTTTTATCCAACGCTTTAAGTTCAGCATAGAAAGCGGGAAAATTTTCGCTTGAAGCTCATTCGGGCTATGGTTATAAAACCAAAGCAGGGCAAAGTAAAGCGAAATTGCAGGTGTTGTTCACTTTAATACTTTTTCACCAATCTGGCAGACTTAAGTTTGACCAAAAAAAAAATAAAATGGAAAAATTTGTTTCTATTGCAATTGATTAAAATAACTAAAAGTAAGCCCTTCCTCAATAACATACACATAGATGTTAGTTCGAGCAGCGCCAAAATTATTTCTTTACGTTAAGTTCGTCTAATTTGATATCAAAGCTTGACTTCAACTCAAATGGTTAGCATTGGTGCAGATAAGCCCAAATAAAATCAGCAGTTGACTGTACGAGTCTTAGCGACATACCAGATCGAACAAGAAATGTATTACAGACCCACGACTCGTTGACATTATGGGCCGTATGGGAACTGTGCCTTTCGAGCAGCACCCGCCAGTCTTTGGTCAACATCGAAATAAGAAGATAACAGTCGGATTATGCTTCATAATGACGATGCAATTTTTCACGAAAGTGGTCAACCTTGACCGGAAATCTTAAGATTATACGGAAGATCCCTTCAATGAAAGTACCACTGAAATTTGGTTAACTTATCCCCAAAAAAGCAAACAAGGTATTTAGTTCTACAATTCAAATTTTGTTTGGTACAGCACATTTTCACACAACATTTGCATTTGACTACGGTATAAAAGCGCTGGGTTTTTTTTTTTTTGATTATTGCCTCCAAGTCCCGCTGTGAATAAATATAATTTTACCCATCCCTCCGTTTTAACTGCCCCTTGCCCCTCTCTTCTTCAAAGTTGTTAATGGGTGAACTCTCCAACAGCCTTTTGCCATGTACCACTCTGTACAAGCGCTTTTAGGCCAGCTATGAAAGAGTCCACTTCTCGAACACTCTTGTTCCGCACTTTTTATTTGGCTACACCACGCAGCTCCCCACTGTGGTGGCACGAATTCCGCTATTTTGGCGACACATAAAAAGCGCAACGACTAGCAAGCTGTGTGTGTGTGGAGCAACCACGCAGAAAAATGCAACACAAAAGCGCCAACAACACTAAAAACAGCACCGAAAAGAAAAGTGTGATATCAATGAGTTAAAAAAAAAAAAAAACTCGAGCGGCTGCATGTGGCATCCATGGTCACTAAGTGTCGCAAAAATATCAAAAAGCAATGAAATGCTACGGAAATAAGGGCGAGCAACTTTCGACTTTCCAAGTGAATGTTTTTGAAATTTTTTGCTTTGTGTATTTATGAGCGTGTAATTATGCGTGAAGGAGTGTATGTATGCATATATGCACTTTTTATACCTTTCATGAGCATGAAATGGTATTATAACTTTGGTCCGATGTTTGTAAGTACCAGAACAAAAAGAGATAGACCCATTAAAATGTATACTTATATGATCAGAACGTCGAGCTGAGTTGATTTAGTCATGTCCGTCTGTCCGTCTGTCCGTCTGTCCGTCTGTCTGTCTGTTTGTATGCAATCTAGTCTCTCAGTTTTCGAGATATCCGGATCAAATTTGGTAGGTGGGTGTATTTTTATAATGTATTAATCATTTGTCGGAACCGGAAGAATCGGACCACTATAACATATAGCTCCCATACAACTGATTGTTCAGATATGAGATTTTTCGTTATAATTCATCCATTTATGTAGCTAGGACCATGAAATTTCGCGCTGTTTTCACTCATTATCAACAGAAGACTTACAGTGAAAATAACAAAGATCGGGTCACTATAACCTGCAGCCCCCATACAACTGATTGTTCAGATATGAGGTCTTTTATCATAACTCCTCCATTTATGCAGCTAGGAACATGAAATTTCGCACCATTTTCACTCATTATTAACAGAATACTTACAGTGAAAATAACAAGGATCGGATGACTACAACATATATCTTCCATACATCTGATTGTTCAGATATGGGATTTTACTGTAAAACTCCTTTATTTGAACAGCTAAAACCGATAAATTTCGTAAGATATTTTATAAATAATAATACAAAGTCTACTGAGAAAATCGTCAAAATCTATGCTGTATAAGCTTTATCTCCTATAGCACTGATTGTTCAGATACCAGTTTTTGCGATATATCTCCTTTATGTAGGAAACTAAACCCAATAAATTGTGTTACCGGTTTACATACCGATCACATAGCAGTGAAAATCACTTAGATTGGTGCCATATAAAGTATATCTTCCATACCTCTGATTGTTTAGATGCGATTTTTTATATAAGTATGTAACTCCTCTATCAATGTATGCACATGTATTCAAAAGCAGTAATCTGTCAAAGTAAAATTTGCAGATGTTCATGAAAGGTATGAAGCCTTCGGCATAGCCGAAGACAGCGCTGCTCTTACTTGTTTACAAGTGTTTTAGTTCCGAAGAAAGACGATTTTTAGTTTTGTGAAAAGCTCACGCAGAGGAGTGCGTTAAGAGTCCAAGCCAAAGGCGTTATGTTTTGTTAGCAAAGTTTTTAAGTTACAGCTGAAAATAAGTAAGTAAATAATACGAAAAAACCCCCGCAACTCCAGAGCAAAAAAGCTTTTTCGTCATTAGAATTAATGAATTTGAAATGCCAACTACGGAGCAAGTTTCGTGTTCAAATGTTAATTGCATAATCGCTGTGCTAGTAGCATCCCAGAGATATTAAAAATCCGATTATGAGGACGCAGTCTTCACTGATTTCCAAAATAGAAATCGAAACAAGATCGCATATCTTGAGGGAAGCTAATAGAAGAACTAAATTTGAGATTATAATTAAAACAGAGACAGTCAACTGATAGCATCTTCTGGTCGCATGCCATTCTAGAGATCCGAGGTTCGAAACCTAGAGCAATCTAGAAAAACCCGTTTAATTTCATTTAATTTTTATGATATTAAAATATTACACAGTTCAACAAAATTTGGTAATATTTCATCTCAAAAACGGGGCCGACCTCCTCTTATATATTTTTTTGATGCTGATTTGAAGTGCGTTTACAACACTTTTCTAGCACGTCCAGTTTTTGAGAAAAAACTTTTGAATTTTCGTAAAATGGCAAAAAAGTCAAATTTCGAAAACAAAAATTAACAAGTAATTTTTAGCAAAAAAAAAACCTCATATAAAAAAAAACATATATATATATATATCTCATGATCCACTTATCGGATCTTAACCAGATTAGTGTGGGACCACCTCTGAGACCCTAACTTTCCGATGCAAAAAGATAATAAAAATAAAAATAAAAATAAATAAATAAAAAAAATAAAAATATTCCGACGAACTGATAACCTGCTCCTTTTTTGGAAGTCGGTTAAAAATAGAAATTGGACGTAAAAAACACGTATTAACGAAAATCCCACGTACTAACCGAAAAAAACACGCATTAACGAAAATCTCATTCGTCTGATGGATTCTACTTCATGTCGATGGATTGAGTAGAAAGTGGTGAAAAATTAAAAAAAAAAACTTAACACTAGCGTAGAACAAGGCGAACGGTTCCACCAGCACATAGCCACTATGGAGGATCGATGTGATAGGAAATCAAACCTCCACATGCTTGCTGACAATTTCTGGACCTTGGAAAGCGATGATAATGCGATTCACAAAAAAGTGTTAGAGGATTCCATTCCAGAACGCGAAAAGTGTTAAGAGACAAAAGACTGGCTAATTAATGATGGATCTGGGACATCGATTTTTTAATGTTGTTTTATTTATGAAATTACTTTTTTTTTGAAATAAATTCACATATTAAGATTTTCGTGGGAAAACAAGAGCATGCTATTTATTTTAAACAACAAATTCTAGTCCACCGAAAAAAAATCCTATAAGAATTTCGTCGTTCAGTGTAATCAATAGCTAAGCATTTTTGCGTTAGCCAACAAATTTCCAGTTCACTGAGCATTCGTGAAATTAAATAACGGCTTCTATTGTTCTTCGCAAGCATTTGACTTTTGCCCAACAATTTTTTTCATTTTTTTGCTTACATTTTCTGTTCTGTTGGCAATTTGCATAATTAGTTGTGTTCGGCTGGTGAACATTCTATGTGCTTTACATACATACATATGTACATACATACATACGAGTACATAAACATCAAATTATAGGCACTTTGTATGCGTGTGCGTGTTGTACCTAAGTATGGCGGGTGTGTATCTATGCCTTCTTTTCATTCTTCGATTACTCCCAACTTTCGTTGGCATTGAATTAGCCTAATTGACTTAAGGCATTAAAATTGAATTGATTTATTTATTCTGCTTTGTCATAGATTTTGGGCGAAAGGGTTCGTTGATGATGCAGCCAATAAGTTGAGAAGTAAGCTCCTCAGCATTTGACTAACAGCAGCTGCTACTGCGGCCTTCGCGCACCTGTGCCATTCGAGCGTTCTCCTACAACTTTTTCTAAATTTTTTGTTCCCCTTTTTTTCCCTTCATACTCATTCATTATTTTCGTTTTTGTTTTTTTAGAGCTTAACACGATAAACACGAAAAAGGTTGTTGGTGCTGTTGATGGTGTTGAGCATCCATTTAATAGCATCCTTGAAACTTAATTTTACGGCGTTCAGGAAGGATTGGGTGTTTCACCACAGCTATTTAAGCTAATCTCATTACTTAATTGCATTTTTTACCGCAGGGGTTATTTGTGTAAAAGTGTGTACGCATATAGAATTTAATTGGGCAGCTTCGATAGGAGCACTTTTCCGAGCTTTACATATACATACAAATATGTGTGTGCCCAAATGGAGAGAGATTTGAAAGCAATTCATAATAGAGTGTGAGGAACCGAAACCTAGGGGCTTGGAGCCCCACAAGTTTGCGCATATGTATATGTATCAGCTCTCGCTATTGATGGGGGTTCTAACAGGCCATTATGCGAATGATATTCACCGAAGTAAGGTTGGAAATCGGACCCGACCCGCTTTGTATCAGATTAGGTGGAATCATCTCAGCACTTCCTACTGGACTGTCGAACATTCGCGGAGCAAAGATGGAAGTACTTTGACTCGCACTTTACTAACCCTGAGAAGCTCTCAGGCATTCGAAATTCATCGTATTCGAAATTTCGTAATCGGCTCGCGACGTTTTGCTGATTAAACGAATGGTCCCCGTTAGTCCATACAGTGACGGGCAGGTTCTACTCCCACTCCTATATGCTAGCATTCATTATAAGTAAATATTTAGTGGGATGGAGTTACGAGCTCCAAGCGGAAGGTAAGCGCGTAGGTTCTACTCCCCGTCCTATAAGGGACATACTTGTGCTTTGCGTGAAACCTTAAACGAACGGTTTTCATTTTTTTATTTTTGTAGAGAACCCGGCAGCCGTTGGGCTTAGTCCCTGAGTTCGTCACAAGAGCAAAGGGTGTAAAATATGAAACAGAAAAAAACCTTTTCTAATTTTATGCTGACGTTTCGACCTTTTTATGGTCTATTGGTGGTCTTCTTCAGATCCTAATGACTGCAAACCCGAACATAAATAAACAGCTAAACACTCGGTAGAGCAAACATTAAAACAGAATTAGAAAAACTTCGATCAGCCTGGTTTTCAAAATGGGTGCGATTCCAGAACTCCAGGATATTCCGCTAATCAAGTTGTATGTACAGTCCTTTTAACTTAGTATTTAGTGCTGTGAAAGTAAGTAACCGCATTTGCTCAAAGTATTTGACACACTCGAATTAGGTAAATACTTACTATCATACTCGCTATTTAATGCCATCAAAATTCTTGTGTATATGCATATACATATGTACGTGTGTATGTATGTGGGCAGATAGCACATTGGTATTAAGACAAGCTTGAATAACCAAATCCTTTGGCATTTATTATTCTCAAAGATCAAAGCTCCAAATGCTTGTGTACTTAAGCACTTAGTATTTGCTACATACAATTTTGTCTATCACTTGTCACTCAAATGGAGGTATTTGGAGTTATATGTTTCATCCGAAAATCAGATATGCTTCCGTTTTGTATGACAAGCTGTTTCATGGCAAAAATAAGCCCCGGCTTCTAGTAACAATTTTTGCACCATTTGAATGCTGCGCGAACCACGGTTGTGCCTAGGTTGTACCGATTGTTAGTACCAACTAGCCGCTTGGCTATGGCGGCCCGCAACTTGCATGCCTTTAGCTCAAGCAAAACTTGGGATATCTCAACGAAACCGAGGAACGAAAAATAATTACACTGAAGATGGCACAACGTCGAAACCGGTTTATCTCTTAACCAAATTTGACAAGGGATAACGGAAAATCGTTCCAAAATACAGAATGGTATTGTAATTTGTGCAGTAATGCATACATGCGACGGGTGCTGATACAATAATCGCTTGTACGCGAACTAAAGATTCTTTACTTGATTTTAGTTTATAGTTTTAAGTCCTGGTTACACAGAGATTTGGCTACCGAGACCTGAACTGCTAGAGCAAGTATGAGATTTTCTAATTCTTATTCAGAACAATTTTACGTTTTAAATTTACTCTTTCTTGTCTTAAAAAATGCAGTATTTAACTGCACTCGAAAGGAAAAAGAGAAAGTACTTTTAAGGTAAATGGATTTCTGTCCCCGAAACACAAAAGCAAAGCACAGCCAACGTAGTATAGTCGGTTCTACTTACATATGTGGCTGAGTATTCCTTCGCTTCAATAGATAAATAGACAAATATTTTTGTATGTAAAGCGAAAGGAGATAAATTCATCTATCCCTTTGCCATTTATATCTGCTATTTGCAAATCTATAGAAAATACGTATCCATTAATATATATGTATGTATGTAGAATGTACATATGTATGTATGTGTGTACGTACATCTAAGCGCCAACCTTTATTTGCACTGCAGCCAAGTGCGACATGAATCTTGCAACATTTTTAATCCAAGTAATTTGTCTCCGGTAAGAGTGTACTATTAATAAAAATGAAGATACACATAACTGGCCCGAGTACCACAAGCGGATGGGTATTTTTTTTTATTTATTGTAGTGTATGTACATATGTAAGTATGGCAGTGTGAGCACATGTGCCATTATTTGCAGACTGGTCGTACGTTTGCACAAACACAGTTGAACGTGTGTGCCAATGGATATAAAACGAACCGAGTACAACAAAAACAATAAGGTCAGCGTGAACACAGTGAGAACAGATAGTAACGGCAAAGAGGTGAAGGTTAATACAAGCGTACAAAAATGCCTTACAAGCACACACACACACACACACACACACACATGGAGTGAAAAATACAAACATACTCACCCATAAGTGAACACCCATTCAAGTTGAAATATGTACCGTATGTCTAGCGAAGAGTGGCTTCAAGTGCACATACATACATACATATGTAAGTGTGATACGCCTTTGAGGAGCGGTGGTGGACAGGCAACGAGGACAGGCTTGGAGCAGCGAACGTCAAGCGGATGTGCGAAAATTCCCTTGACTGCGTTGTCAATGCAAAATGCACAAATAAATAAATTTTTTAAGCTCATTTTGACAATTTCAACTTATGACAGGCGAACAGACAGAGGCGAACGCATGCGAATCATGTCAAAAGGGGTTTGCATGCAGTGGGGGAGTGAGTGGGCAGCGTCAGCAGGGCGATAGTCAAGTGACAGTGATTGGCAACAACAACAACGGCCAGCAGTTGGGTGAGCAGCAGCATATACACCGGCAGACAAACTAACAAATAAGAAGGCAGTTGCGCGTTTGCGGACGCTGAAAGGATCAAGAACAAATGCCCCTTTGGGGAAAATATAATATTGAGTTGACAGGAGACGGAGTAAATTTGAAATCTGTTGAGGTGTAGACAATAAAATGATTGAAACATTTTTAAATTGGGATGAACTAAAACTTTTCGAAAGTTAAGTGGGTATTGAAAAAAGGAGCGATACCTTGCATATAATCTCAAAAAAAAAGTGAAAAGTTTTAGATACCAAAGGCTTAGGCTGCTTCGGAAGTATAGAAAAGAGCGATGGAAGATAATGATAACCTTCAATTTTGAGCTTAAGTTTGACTAAAAATTGTGCTGCTTTTGCTAGCAGGTATGTATGTATATAAATTGCGAGCTTTTTCCATAAGTTAAAAAGAGGAATTTTGAGTCAAGTTTCCTTTTTGAATCGAAAGTATATTAAAAATCTTTTTTTTCAAATTTTCGAATTGTTAGTAAGCAATCAGTACTTGTCACAAACCACTGCAGAAGACTGCAAACTGTCCATTCAAACTTCTGAGTATAGGTACAGTTTTTGAAAACTTTTTCCAATACTCGACTAGACATACGACTCTAATTTCGCCTAACTGTTTATTTGAAAAACAGATAATATTTTATTGCTTAAATAATAGTACCTTATGACTTCACTACTTCAAAAGTTCCTTGTAATGATAATTTTTGCAATTAACAAAGCTATGCTTTGATACATATTTATGTATTTGAACACGATATAATAAATCCTTTTATTTACATATATACTATACATATATAAATAGTATTTATTTAATTTTTTTTTTATATTTGTGTCATTTAGTATAAAAACATATAACCAATTAAAACAAATCAACCCGCTTCGAGCCACTGAACCGAATTGCATCGATTTTTGGAGCGATATGTAAGTAAAATGCTGTATATTTCTGGAAAATATAAGTGAAAATATAGCGTGTGGTCGAAAAGACTTCGAAACACAAAATTGTAGCCTCAATCATGACGAATTTGAAGATAGATAGTGCGACGAGCATGTCTTTCTTCTCGCCTCTTGCTCCCGGTACCTGGCTCGTAAGAACTGATGTTTTCACAAGGAAAACGAAGGTTCGCTCCTTTTCTCTTTTTCATCCTAAATAAACTCCAAACTTATTTATTGATACAGGGATGTTAAGGAGAGAGTTAAGAAGGGTCTAACGCCGTACTTACAAAAGCTCTAGGAATATGATGTCTGTCACCGTATATTCTATAGTAGATTGTAGCTCCTGCGACTTTGGTATGGTGGACAGCTCTGGATAAAGATAACAATAAGAAAACAATTGTGAAGGTGCAACAAATTGCTTGCCTCCCCAACTAACGAACTCTCCGGAACAAAACTTTTACAAATTATGAAAAGATCTCACAAGACTCTTTTAACATACTTGGATAACCTCATAACATAATTCTTGTAATAAGACTTAAATTAAGTCTTATACTACGATACGAAATTTGACACACTCATAAAAAATACCTAATTTTTATTTTGAGTGTTATAAATTTATAACAAGAGTTGAATGTCTCATACGAAATCTTTAGTACTCATAAGGAGTTTTATGAAGAGTTTAACTCTCACTTTTATTTTTGTTGAAAAATACTTTTTGTTTGTCTATAAATTTACAGTTTTTGCTGCGATAAAATCGCACAGATGTGTGCGTACTTGCGTTTTCGAAGCAGTAACGTCTGTAGCACCAAAAATGGTGCGGATTCGTTGCGAAATAATCGCATAGGTGTGTGGATGCCTTTATTTTTGAGGTGCTCTGCTTCTTTTTCCAGGTAAAACGTCTAATATTATCAATAAAATTTTAGCCCCCATAGAATCATAGCTTATATTTTCGAAAATTCATTTCTAAAAGTCTACAATAAATATATTAAATTCCAGTCTACTACTTTAATTCCTGCCATCGAAAATGTAACTTATGGATTAATTCTCCTTAAATTACCTTAGTACTCAACAAGGGTGAAATTATAAGTGCACTATTCTCCTAACCCAATTGCGTAGCCGTGTGCAGTCTTATGAGACGAAAATTGTTAGTTGGATCGGAATATCGGAAGTGCTTAATATGATATTTAATCTGCAACTTCCGCACGTTTTTGTTCACTAGCGAATTGTGGCAAGACTGGATGAAAGAAAAAGGCGAAATAATCAAAGTGCTAGAACAATAAATCGGTTTGAAACTTCAGTACAAGGATTTCTGCATAAAAAAATATAGTTCCGGACCAAAAAAGAGGTGGACGTAGGCTAGTTAAATTTTTCAGATCAGTCAATCTTCGGTTGACCAACGACTGCAGCATCTTTCAGCTAAGATTTATGCTATAAAGAAGGTAACTAGCACTCTCCTGAATAGCACGATTTTCGAGGGAAATCCACTCCCTTCGTCGATATTCAAGCGGCTTTAAAAGCAATAGAAGCCAAAGTAGCGAAGTTGGGTTTGGAGAAAAAACATTTAAAACTACATATTTCGCATATTTGAATATTAATACGAGTTCATTTCCACAAGCCCCTTTCACTTCGCTCAATCGCCGCAGCCTTCGCCACCTTCGCACATCACAAATGGCGTAGCATGTCAAACATACATAGATAAACGGGGCCGTAAACTTCACACTCGATGACTAACTGGACATTTAACACTTTGTGCGCCAAATAACATAACATTGACAACAAAGTTAACAAGATGGCCTGCAAAGAGAGGGCAAAGTGGAAGTGAGAAAGAAGCGTAGAGGATAACAATACCATCAATGGCCATTTACTGCCAACGACAGCAGTGCTTTTGTTGTTTCTATTGTTTTTGTTGTCACACGAGGGCACACACGTACGCGCCATAACTGCAAATAGTCAACTGGGTTTCAGTGCCTTGTACGCATATAGATGTATATACATATGTATGTATATATGGATGTGTGTGTATGCTCTGGCGCTCGAAACACATTGCACTTGCCACGCTGCAATGGCACACACACACACACACATGGATCAAAAGCAACAACAACAACAATTGCTGCTCATAGTAAGGGCAAAGCAGTGTGAGCCTTTAAGACCTTTTGTTGCTCCCATTTCAAACGCTCAGCACCTACTAAATGCAATTTGAGCTGTCAAGCCAGTGACACCGTGACACATGGCTGATGATGGCGAAGGGTGCGAGTGAGTGCGGATGGAGGAGCAGGAGATGCTCATGGGGCCAGCAGATTGGCAGTGCCGTGTTGTCAAAGTAGCGGCGCTGCAGCTGCCATTGTTCGTGCGCCAGCACCGCGTCAATGTGTTGGCTTTGTGTTTTCGTGTTTGCCTGTGTGTGTTAGTCAGCCACTTCGGTGGGTATTTGGTGCACGTGCGGGCATTTGTGGTAAATAAATTGCATACACGCGAACACACGCCATGTTTACAAACAGGAATACATACATATGTGCATACATGCAAAACATATGTTTGTACAAAAAAATATATTTATGTACGTACGGACGATATGTGTGTGTATTTTTTCCAACGTGTTGGCATAACAAACTACGTAAAGTGCAACTTTTGCCATTTTTGGATTTGGATTCCTTTGCATCAACTCAAGCCGGAAAACACTTGTCAAAAGTCGACAAAAGTCAACGATGGTTCATGAAAAAAAATAAAAATACTACAGCAACAAAAACAATTACTAAAGAGTACAAATTGTACACTTACTTGCTTTTACAGTGGATGTACAGTGTGTTGGAAAAGATAGATATTTTAATTCTCAACACGGTCTCCGTTTAGCTCGACACATTTAGTTCAGCGCTTTTCCAACTTCAAAATAATAGGGTTTTCAAAATAAACGCTTGTTTCAGTGATGCCCGCTTCTTTCGACCCAAATCTCTTACCGCACAGCCGCTGCTTTGTTTGGGTTAGGAAACAGGAAATGGTCGCTAGGGTCTAAATCTGGTGAAAATTGTGTATGGGTTAGAGGAGGTCGCCCAATTGATGGATTTCGCGTATGCATCCGTGCATTGTGTTCAACAGCATTTTTTCTTTCCCAGTCTGTCCAAAATCTCTGAATAATATTCGCCAGTGATAGTTTTGCTTTCTCAATGAAATGGATGTGATTGACACCGCGTGCATCCCAAAAAACTGTGGCCAAGACTTTATTGGCCAACAGACCCACTTTGGCCTTCTTTGGTGCACTTCCTGATCGTTACTTGGTTTCGTCAACGGTTACGAAATTCAGCAAAAACTCGTTCCGATTGCAGCTGAACGTGGCCAAATAACCCCTTTGAAGTGGCCACACCGTTTCGTTTATGGACGAGCAAGTGCGGCAGCCATACCGCGGATAGCTTTTTCATATCCATTCATATCATTTTCATATCATTCGTGTGAAATGTGAGGTACCTCCTCAGATGAGATGTCTACAGCCTCAGCCACCTCACATGCCTTCATCCGCGATCCTCTGAGGCTCTGAGATAAGGGCAGATGCCTTCAACAATTCTGTACAATTTTGTTGCTCACTGTATGTGAATTTAGATTAAAGTGTTGTATTCAAAACTAAGCGCCCCTTTATATGCCACTAAACTTTGAACGCATGGCATGCAGCACGCCTTAGCTTAGTGTTTGCATGCCTGTGCAATAACTTGCATCTATACAAATGTGTGTATGTATGTACATATTTTGGAGCTGTTCAACATTTCTTTGGTTGCTTTCTTGTCCTCTATCGTTTTGTGCGAAATTCTGAACTATTTTTATGTGCTCTTTAGTGAATTTAGAAAGTTTGGCAGCCACTACAAAGTGGTCATTGTAAGTGGAATAGTACATACATACATATGTACATACAGGGAAAAACATACATACAATGCACATTCTTAGTCATGAATAAGTATATTTATGCAGATTTGCATTGCAGCCTGACCTGGCGACTTGTCGACTTTGCTCTTTGATAGCCAGATAACACAGCCATTTACATAAGTATTCGTACGTATGCACTTGCACCCACACCCACACCCACCTCTCAATTGAAATTTGTGCTCGGTTTTTGTGCAGGACTTTTCGTCTTTTTTCCAATATTCTTCCTTTTTAATTTTTTAGTGGTTGTGTGATGAGAAAAGTTGTATTCGAAATGCGAAAACTTGCAAAAACCTTTCTTCCTTCTCAAATTTTCGCAAGAAAGTAATCTTCAACGGCCACTAAATGGCTGTCTTTGAATAATTTTGTGGTGACCAAAGCTGCTGATTTGCATATGATATACTTAAATCATCGGTTGAAGTAGCTCTTAAACTAAAAAAGCGAATGCTACTTAGTTTGGGTGGAGCTTTGACAAGCAATACATACGTAGTAGAGTAGTTTTACGTAGCAAATTAATATCAGCTCAACTTTTTGTAAGTGAGCGGGTGGTTACAAGTGGATCTCTGTAAGTGCCCAAAGAAGGGAAGATAGACTTATAGAAAGGTTGTATCAAAATAATACGGAGAACAAGCTTAGTCGATTAAGCCTTGTAATGTGGTAAATAGAATTGTAGCGGATAGTGGGTAACGGGCTGACGGGCTGACGGTTGGCGAACAGCTGATCCATTCCAGTCGGAAAATTCGGTCCGCTAAACACAATTAGAAATTAATGTCAACATTTTTCCACCGTACAAAATAACCTACGATAAGAAATCAGTCGCCGCCGCAAATATGTGCCATTTCATGCCATTCAATGTGTTCTTATTTTGACAGCAGGTACCCCTCAGCCCGTTACCCGCTATCCACAGCAATTCTGTTTACCACATAAGTCTGTCTTTCTTACCACATATGTATGTCTGTATATCTCCTGCAGCACTGATTGTTCAGATATGAGAAATGATTTTTTTTTTCATTTACATATTTTATTTCAATCGTTAGACTGAATAATTTTTCATCATTTCAAAGTGATTGCAAAAGCATCAGTGATGGTGTCTCGAATTAAGAAGCATTCCAGTTCACGCCGCCGAATATATCTAATTGTCGATGTTTATGTTTGCAAATGCGATTTTTCGCCTCTTTATACATAAATACTTTGCAAGTTTATCTGCTTGCGGCCAAATCACATTAATCCAAACAAACGCAACAAATATTTCACCAACACGCCGCAAATTAACTCGTTGCAATAGCAGCAGCAACAGCTACGACCGCCAAGATTAATAAATAAACGCCTTGGCTTACAATAGCAAACAAACAAACAAATAAATATTGAATGCCGAAAATGTATTTCCTTCAACAAATTAGAAGAAATACGTCTGTCCCTGCAGGGAAACCGCGAACTAGTGAATCAAATTTCTAGCTAGGTACTAGATCATTATCGCCAAAAATGAACCAGTCCGATAGGAACTAGAATGCCACCAATTCATAATCTGCAAAATTTCGTACTTTTAAAGATTATTTTATTTCACTGTTTTCATTAGAATATATCTAAGGTGACGAATTTAGAACTGATTTAGAATTTTAGAAAAAGGGATGCAGAACGAACTAGATCTTATCTGTCGAATTGAGAACTAGTTAGGAACTATCAAAAACGAGACGCAGCGGAGAGTTTGTTTACTTTACATAGATATGTGTTTGGCGGCTATTTCGTTCAAATGCGCTTTCATTCTGGACTTCGCAGATGCTTTTTCATAGTTGGGTAATATAATACAAAAATTTGTGTTACTATCTTTACATCTTGGGACGGTCTGGAATCTAACCAATAACAGCGAGCGCCTCTGCAAATTCAGCTACAGCCAAAGGTATGTAAACATATTTTCAAATACCCAATTTGATTTACAATCATTCAAATAAATTTGATTTCGAATTGAAAACAGGTTTCTTTTTTTAAAGAACAAAGTATTGCCTTGTTGTTATTTAAGCAAAATCGGCTAACGGGTCGCTCGGCTACACGAATCGTCAACGAGCGAGTTTTCTCGTTGGTGTATCTCTGAACTATCTGCATTGCAATGCAGATGGGGCAACTGTCCACCGCCAAAGACACCTCCATTATAAAGTAGACAGTTGAAGTCATTGTTCGGAGATTGAGCGAAAACTAGTGTTGTGGAAAAAAGGAACCCATCTTGAACTATTTTTGGACTGGAGAAATTTCCTGCAGGGATTGGGGAATTTCACCTAGGCTCTACGTCAACATAGCAGACCTGCAGCCGCCAGAGGGCTAAAGGCAGCGCATCCAACAAATACACATTGCACCAACAAATAGTTATAAGTAGAAGCCCCGCAAATATTTACATACATTTGTGGTCAGCTGATTAAGTCAAATGACATTTTGACTTGGTGTGGCTCTTTTTTTCTTTTGTTTATTTAATGTTTATATTTTTTATAAAGGTAACCTAACCAGCGCCACATAAATACATATTTAAAACTTCGTAAAAAAATCAAAAATTACTAAAAATCAACGCAATTTTCTAGCGACTTGAAGTTTGCACTTTAACCTACTAGATTTTAATTAGCTACCAAACCGCATACCCAAAATTTTTTGAAATTCTAACTAAAAAGTTAAAAATTTTTGGGTGGAAATTTTAAAGTTTGTTGAATTTTCATAATTTTTGTACGAAGTTTGAAATCTGGATTTATGCGTCGCTGGTTCGGTAGAGTGCTTAACTTTTATAAAAAAATATAAACATTAAATAAACAAAACAAAAATAGCCAAAACTAATCAAAATGTCACTTGACTTAATCAGCTGATCACAAGTGTACATACACATATGTATGTATGTATGCATGTCTGTCTGTATAATAAATTCGTATTTGTGGAGGCGCAGATGTTGGTATTATTGATTCTCGCATTCGAACACAGCATCGATCTGTAAAAATAAATACGCATTCCGAGCCAATGCATCGTCGCGCCTCGCAAACGCTTTGGCTTTGCTCGTAAATGAATGGCCTTCAGGCTGGTTGGTATTGCTGTGCTGTTGCTGTGAATGTCGCAAATTAAAGCGCTCTAATGTAAACACAAATTTTTTGTTGTTTCGAAATTTTTTCACCCCAATAATTGATCCATTGTTCTACAGGTTGATGACGTCACCTGAACTTAGTCAATACATCCAAATGTATGTGTGTATGTCTGTAAATAATGTTCGCCAATAAAAGACGCTTTTATCTTTTTTTTTTAAACATTTTTGGGAAAGTTTAAAGGCAAACGCTTTTGGTATTTGTTTCTTTTGTTTTGAACATAAAATGCGTCAACGGTGTTTGTTTATTTTAAAATTACTTTATGTCTTCCTCTAATTAAGTTTTTTTCCATTTCCTATTTCGCCAGCATCAAGAATTGTTTCTTGGATATTAAATTTTTTTTTATATTCGCTAATAGCCAACAAATATCTACTTCTAATTATTTTTTTTTATTTTTAAACACTTAAGACTATTTATTTTAAATGCTTTGGAATAGATTACAAGTTTTTTTTTATAAATTTTCTCACCTTGTCGTTTTCAGCTCCATACAACTCGCAGTCGCTGCTCGAAACCAATTAGAATTTATCTGCACGCCAAGCGACTGAAAATAAAAGAAAAACCATTAAGCAACAAATTTCGCTCTGGTATCTGGTATGACATCGCAAAAATAAGCAGGGAGAAATTCTATGAAACACCCTGTGTGATAGAATTTATTTAATAGGAGCAACATTTCTTCAACACTTTACTTGATTGTCGAAAATAACTTAGCGGAAATTATCAGCCAGTGATTCAACAAATTTAAGAAAGAGCAGAACTAATTTATAAACTATAAAGCAATTCAACAAGTAACTGTTTCTCATTCAAAACTGCGCTTCCCCTTTATCTCGGGTGGCGCACACAAACTTTTCATCCATTTAGTAAATTAGTGCGCAGTTTCGTGAATTGTTGCACGGCAATTTTTCTATACGAAATATTAGCAAATTCTAGTTGCTTGACATGTCTGATGACACACTGAAGGTCGAAAACTTTCAACCCAGAAGCACTCAGGAACTTGTACAAGTAAAATACATACACATACACACTAGTCTCTGCTGGATATAAGCCAGTACGAGTGCATGCGAATCCATTCAAGTTGAGACTTAATGCTAGTTGATTTTGTTTCTAAAATTGATGAGCCGTTGATGAATTGCAGTCACACACGCAACGACGAGCTACTATTTACGATTATTTATGTTTTAATGTAATGCATATATGTACTCTATGTATGAATGTATGTGGGTGATGGTGAGGGCACAAACATTTCAATTCAAATGGCCACTACTGAGCTCAGCATGTCGAAAAGCAAGCAAGCATATACATAAATATAAAATTAATGATAATGGCAAGTGAATGGCAAATGGCAAATCCTGACGCCAGGACAATTTACTTAGCAGTCCAGCCATAAATGGGAGCGCAAAACGTAGAAGGTGGCAGGGATGTTTATGTGTGTAGTCTCTTCATTCAATGTCCTGGAAAAATACTATAAAAATATGTGTATGTATATCAGCGGATACTAAAATGTTTACGATTTTATAAAGCAAAAGTGTGAAATTCAATAAGAGCTGGAGGAGAACAGTAAAAATAGGAGAGAGACATAAATATGTCGAAGTGAAAAATGAATCAGTAAGTTTTATGTCATATTTTTTACTTCGAAAGTTTCGCGAAAGTTGAATTTCAAAATGGACGGAAGTAAGAAAGACGATGAATTTTAAAAACCTCATTTAATAGAAAAAAACGCCTATATTCATATTTATGTATTTTTGAAATTTTGGGTTATTTACTATAAAGTAATTTACGCTTTTGAGAAGCGAAAGCCTTAAAATCTTATCAAAAATATGATAAATACATTCAGTAAGTTGGGCGTAGGTAGCGTAAAGAAGCTCTGCACACAACCTTAGTAATTCTATGCTCCTATGCAATAACAAATTTTACAGTAATCGCTAAATACTTTTGAAACTAAGCCACCCAAAACAATCCATTTCAAGCGCTTTGTAAAAAATAAAAGAATTTCTTTTATTTTTAGACTGTGGATGTTTATGCAGAAAACGAATCCTAAAAATATGCCTCTGTTAGCCTCCAATAACCAAGTATATGCAGGATCTTTTGGCAAGAAAAATCATCGAGATGGAAGAGATATACTTTTGCGGAAGCAGGCACTTTTAGAGGTCAGAACCTAAACTATCAACTACTTTTGTCTCATCATAGCAAAACAGGTAAATTTTTTTCTCTGAGTTATGATACTCATTCGTAAGCTCATTCCAAGTTTCTGCCGTGCGATTTTCTCATCGTCTACTCTCTATTTATATTTAAGTTCGTCTGCTTTTTCGCTTCTTCGTATTGTACCGATACCAGTTGCCTAATCGAACTGTTCTTTCATCAGATTGAGAGATCTGAATTGATCTTAACAGAGGGAAATGCATTTAGGGCAGTTTGGATAACGGAGCAGATTTGTATAATTGCTTTGAGGACTTTCCCAACTTTTGGCAAATGTATTTACTGGGCTTGGAGTTATTATTTAGTGCAAGGGCTCACTGATAATTAGAAAAAAAACAAGTTTAGACTGCACACAAAATCGTATTGATTAGTGTATTTGCATCGGTGCGAAAGCGTCGGGACCTGGAGAGTGTGCGCTTAGCAAAAAACTCCAGTGTCTTTAAGAGAATTAAACTGAGGTATGGTATGAGGATACTCTTTCCAACGCAGAGGATGACTTCTTCTTCCTCAGTTACCAGCACCGCGACCTGCGTTGAATACTTTCAAAGCTGAAGCGTTTCTGTCCATTCTTAAGGTCTGATTATGCATACTTCGCATAACTTCGCACAACCATTTGTACCAGTGCAATAAAAATGTAACTTAAGAAAATTTGTAGCAAGATCTAAACTCAACAGATCGCTAAGTTTTTGAAAGTTCTGCTAATTTCTGGAAAAGTGAATACATACAAAATACATACGAAACTACAGTTTGAAGTTTATGCGAAGTTGTACGAAGTATGCATAATCAGTCTGACTGTCTGTCCTATGTCCTATTAGTATTGCGGGAATACCAAGTTCAAACATTGCGGCATAAAGACAATATATTTTCGTGTTGTCAAAAGCAGCTTTGAAATCGACAATTAGATGGTGCGTGCCGATCCTATTTTCGCAAGTCCTTTCCAATATTTGGCTTATTTTTAGCAATCAAAATGTTCGCGAACCGACAACCCACTGAAGCTCTATATAAACGGCCAGTTTTTTGAAACCATAACAAAAAATATGAAATAAAAAGTAAATATAAAAATTTACTCCGAATTTTGTGTAAAAGCCTGCTGTATTACGGACATCCTTTACGAAGTTGTAAATCACTTTTTTTTTGTTATTTACAAAAATTAATAAAACACTCGCATTAACATGTTTATTAGGTCGTATTTGTTTCGCTTATCTTACAACTTTCTTGTAACAGGAAATATGTAAATCCAAATGGGCAATGAATTTTTCCTACAATCAAATCTATGTCAATTTACAAGCCATCAACAAACAATCCGTAAATTTTCCAAAAGTCGTCAACTAGAAAGTATTTGCCATTTTTCTTTTACCAAAAGGCCAACATTTAATGAGCCAAAAATAACAAGAATTCAAATAAGTAGTTGTTTTACAAGTCAAAGAGCTGTCGTAGAAAAGAGTATGAAAAGAAATAGCAAACGAAAACAACTTTTTTATTACTTTTGTTATTACACAAACTATAAAACCGCTCGTTTCCACTTCCACAGCAGCAGCAATAAATTGGCTTGACAAAAGGCTGAAAAGGATGCCAACGCAACGCAACGGCAGATTGCTATCTATGCAAATAATAATATGCGCGCTATATTTCCAATCAAAGCCACAACACACACACACACACACACGCACTCGCACATCCACTCCAACGATAAAAAAAAAAGAAGAAAGAAGGAGACACTCCGCCGATTCGATTATATTGAAAGCTTAAGCGGCCTGTTAGCTATGTTGTATAAGCAACCAATAACCAGATAAGATAAATGTATGCTTATATATATTTGTTTGTAAGTATGTATGCATGTGTGGAGCAGTAACCGAAGGCATATGCATGAATATGTGTCATCGGCATGCTAATAAGTAGGTATTATTAAGTTTGTAAGCCAGTGTGACAGGCAGACAAGAAAATGCACGTTCGTACACATGAGGCAAAAACAATTTCAACGAGCCTAATAATAAAGCTCTGCTACCAAGGACTAAAAATAAAATGCGCAGCTGAGGCTCAGCCAACGCAATGTGATACAGAAAAGGACGAGATGAGGCAGTAGCCGATTACCAAGACACACAACAAATTGAATTATAGGGCACGCTTACACACGCGCACACACATTTTTTCATGCCTAGATAATACGACAGAAATATTTACATATTTAATCGTATCGGATGATGGCATTTTATACGATTTTTTCCTTTCTCGTTAGTTTTTATTTAATGCCAATCTGTTTGCAAGAAACAGCTAATACTCCTATAAACAACGTGCATATGTAAATAAAGTAATTTTTTTACCTCGCTTCCTCGAGATGGTGGAAATTCTTTATCTAAGCCGATTTATCTATCGCATGCCCAGTGATGAATATTTTTTGGTCAAGTTGGGCATCGCCTCGTGGTCACTCCTCTGGGAAATTACTTACAACCCCATCTACTTAGTCTTAGCAAGATTAATCCTATACATAGAGCAAAAGCCCAGTTAATCTAATTAGATGACCAAAAGTTAGAAAAAAGGTTGGTCGAAGCGTTTTATGGAAGGTACTTCTTTCATCTGGCAATGGGATGGTCATACTCATTCGAAGAAGCTTGCAACTCTCGATATTATTGGAGGGCTCAAGCCAGGAACGGCAGATAAAACCGGAGAAGGAGATAAGTTTTGTTATTGAATGTTATGTCATGGTATGTTATCTTGTGTTATGCTATGTTATGTAATCTTATCTTATGGTATGTTATGTTATGTCAAGCTAAGTCCTAAGTTCATTTCTTCTCCATTTAACTTACCCCAACTAATGTTATTTCACCTCACCTCAACTCAACTCAACTCAACTCAACTCAACTCAACTCAACTCACCTCAACTCCTATTAATTTTAGTGGTTGAACTTCAACTGCTGGGCGAAAATTAGTTTTTGTTAAAGAAGATCCCAACATTTTGTGATCAAAAAGCTGTTATAAAAATTTCAACGGAGAATCAAACGAATATTAATAAAAATTCAAAAAAAAAAAAACTACAAATTTAATGAAATATTTATGCAAGATCAAAAAATGTGTACATATGTATCTAGGTGTGTGCAGTCATTTAATTAGTTCACTACATTTATTATTTCTTGTTCACTTTCAACTATTTATTACTATTTCGGTACGCAATTTTTTCACACCGTATTATTTTACTTCTATTTATTTACTTTTCGCTGCGAGTAGCGAATGCGGTCGCGTAACAGTTCTTGTGGTAGTGGGATACAACAACCAATCGACTAAATTGTAACTAAATAAACTCGAAAAATCAACAGATGTTTTTCGATTTAGTTCATTGATATTTGGCTTTGACCGTTTCCACCTTTTTTGTTATGCTTTTGTTTATGTTAGTTTCTTTGTGGCGCTTTTGTTGTTCTTGCTATGCATTGCACATGTATACATTTATGCATACATATGTGTTTGTGTGTATGTGCAATGTATGTATGTAAGTGTACCTTTTTGTGCGTAGCTGCCACATGTTGAATGCTATATATTTCCTGAATTTAGTTTTCAAAAGCAACAACGGGCGATATCATTCGAAGGAGTGGGTGTTTTGCTATTCTAAAATTCATTTGTTGAACAAGAAAGTGAAAGTCACAGATGGCTTCACCTTTGAAGATCTGCGCATTTAAAATTTTAGAAATTTTTTCTAAAGAAAGAGAGGTATGTATGTATGTATCATCGTGACACCTCTTACATAACGCTGTTGGCTATTGGAGCCTTTATACTTACAATTTAAGCCTCCGCTTGTGGCACTCGATATTTGAAGATGGGCTCTTGTTCTGTTGGTATTTCGCTAAAGCTCTTTGCTGCTTATTACAGAAGCTAAATGTGATTGTGCCCACCACTGAAGTGTATATAAGTTTTTTTTTTTTTTAACAAGCATCCGAGTGCATTTCTGCCATGAAAAATCAGCTCATAAAATCCATTTGGCGTTCGGGGGCGGCGCCCAGCGGTCTGAGAGTGGTAGCAGGTCCACTATTCTAAATGTCTCGAAATGCTCAAGCAAGTGGTTGACGTCTACTAATAGGTTTTAAGGATTCTGCAAAAAAGCGTAGGATACAAAGGACTTAGGAAGTCGGTGTTGCAAGAATCGTAATTTTACGCAAAAATTCGAATGCGGGTTTCATGTGTTTAACCACGGCAGTTGAATGATCGATTTCTGTTGGATTTGCCTCCATCTGAAATGTCGAATTTTCATCACATTTCCTACTCCCATCAGAGTTGCAAGCATTTTCTTTGATTTCATGCACTTTTCAGTGAGTTTCCGGTGAGCATAAATACCTTGCGGCGCCGTGCGGCGAATGGTGATTAGTACAAGAAACTCGATACACCCTAAAGTATTAATGCAACAAATTTTAGCTGCATCCGGCTGCGTCCCTCTTGGGAATCTTTCATAGACTGGACAACTCGCAACAATCGGGCTTTAATTTATTTTAAAATTTAAAATTTTCTGGTTAAATATAAGTTACACAAACCAAATTTCGTTATAAATATTCCCGCTGCCTAGTGTAGTGAAAATCGGAGCACAATTAGTACTCTCTACCATTTTATTTTATATTTCGTCTCTACATTAAGACGCACACCAAACATTGGAGGGAAGCTCGGCCAAATACTTAGCAAAAGCTTAAGCGCTAAAATATTCGAATTATTATAATTTTAGTAATTTTATGCATGTGATTATTTTTGAAAAGCCAAACATTTATGTCTAGTCTTTGAATGATCAAAAATTTATGTCCAATGTTTAGATAACAAAAACTTCATGTAAATTTTTTAACTAAACAAAATTTATGCCCAGTTTTTTTAAGAAAATAAAGTCCAGTCGTAGACAATATTGTTAAATATCCAAAAATATTGTAGATTTTTTAGGAAATCAAATCCTTAATACCCAAGTATTTATGTCCAGCTTGTAAAGGAGTAAAATCTATATCCATCTCCTGAGTTGCCAGTCATGTATGTCCGATTTCCAAATTATCAAAAGTTAAAAATCACGTACGCGTTTCAAAATTACCAAAAATTTAAATAAACATTTTAACTAATTACAAACTTTTCCCGTCGAGTTCTTTAGAGAATAAAATTTCTTTGATTCTCTCACCAAAAATGTATGTCCAGTTTTCAAATTACTAAAATTCAAAATTACTGTGTTATGTTCGATTTCTTAAATATTAAAAGCTCAAAAATTATGTCCAGTCTAAAAATGTTCACTTTTATATCCAGCTCTTAAACAGCAAGTTGAATATCTAAAATTTATGTCAATTTCTTAAATTACTAAAAATTTATTTATGTCCAGTTTTTAAGTATTTAAAAATTTATGTTCAGTTTTTAAGTGATCAAAAAATTTATATTCATTTTTTAATAATATAATAAAGTATCCATCTATCTATGTGTTTTTCCTAAGCTATCAACTTGGATATGTTTTGCATACTTAGATATGTATGTATCTTCACACTAAATTTGAACTTGATCAGCTCAGTCAGTATGTCAGTACCTTAGAACATAAATACATATGTATATGTACACTTCTGTGTAGACACATTTACATCTTTGAAATAATTTCAAAGCCTAAAAAGGCATATCGTCGTCAGTCATATACTTACTTTACATACAAATTTTTAAGCGACTTAAATAAATACGAAATAAATGTATGTACTCTATCTACCAATGTTCATAATATACTTTCAACTCCTTGCAATAATTCATGAAATACTCAAAATCTGGCATTTGTGCTGAAGCGGCGAGAAAACCTTGACAGCAGAGGTGTCTGTCTGCCTATTCAAAGCCGTTCAGAAATTCCGCAAAAACCAATGCAGCTTTCCTCAGATCTCTTAACGCTTGTTTTGCAACAATATTGCACTCAAAGTACTTACATATGTATGTATGGATGTATGTATGTATTATGTAGGTATTTATGGATGTGTGTGCAAGTTCAGCTTGCAATATAACACCTCTGAGAGCTCTGCTTTCATTGCCGCAATATCTGCTATGCCTGCATTTTATTTTCAAACTCAAGTTGACTTTGAGTGTTTATAAGGTGTGTTTATGTGTGTGTGTGTGTGAAGGAAGGTGTAGGTAATGTGTGCTTGACCGATTTTTGAAATGTGACACCTCCTTGCATTCGCTTCGTCCTCCTTATCGGCAAAAAAAAAAACAGCACCTGCATTAGTGTGAATCTGTTTGTAAAGTGTTGTAAATGTGCGTTTGTGGGAGTGTGTGTGTTTCATAAGCTTGTCTGTTTCTTCAACCGTTTTCTCTTACTGTCGCTTGAAGCCACTTCAACTGACTTTTTCACAAAAAGCGAAAAAGAATTGAAAAATTAGATACACGATATAATATTATGGAAACATAAAAGTTTTCCGTTCCACCTTCTGTTGGCGACGCAGACACACAAGTTGAAATTCAAGCTTATTTGCTGGCGGAAATATATATCTTGTAGTTTTTCTTCTGTTTTTTTTTTGTTTTTGTTTCTACTTGCATTGCTGCTTTAGTGGCACTTGTAACCGGCTGACATATGTCCTGGAGCCAGTAGGAAATCTGTTGCAATAAAGTTAAGAATAGATAAGTATCTAAGTAAGAGGGTAAACTATGAGGGATGGAAAGGAGAACAAAATGAAGGTATGTACAACTAAATTATTTTCTCCTTGCAAAGACTGATTTCTTCATGAAGTTTTTTCCTGGCATTTTTCGGCATCTTTTCGGGTAATCTTTCGAGAATTTTGGAAGGATATTTGGCAATTCTCCGACAACTTTTTCAGAATTTATTTTAGCCTTTAAATTTCAAATCACTGATTAAAAAAATTTAGTTATTTATGATTTTTTGGGTTTTTCGAAAAATTTCTTGGGTTTTTAGAATGTTCATGAAACTTTTACAAAACGTTTTGGGGTCCTTTTTGGCATCTCATTTTCTATTTTTGACTTTTTTGTTTTTTTTTGCCTTTATTTTTATATTTTAGTTCCTGACAGGTTTTAATTTGGATTTCGTATAGACTTTCGTAGGAGATTTTTAAGGATTTTCTTGTGGTTTTTTGCTGAATCATTCCAGTTTAGTCGGGAATGGAATGGATTCGAATTGTGGGTCGCCGAAAAAACCAAAAACAAATTTTTCCAAGCACTCAGGCAGTACTTCCCATTGTGCTTAAGACCAAACTTACCAGACTCCTTTATGAATTTTATCAGTTTGCTGAGGGAAAGAGAATGTATGTATGTATTTCGTCCATTCTCAGTACATCTGAGTTTGGCGAAGCCCGGACAGCGGCAGTGAAAATGTTCTATACTATCCTCATTCTCCAAACATGATTAACACAGTGGATCGTCGGTGATGCCTATGGTGACCATATGTCGTCCCCAGGGATTGTGTCCCGTCATAAGTCCTATCAGGTCTCGGAGATCATTAATTCTTTGTTCAGCCCCAACTTACACTCCTGGATTATCTTTGATGAGGAGCGTTCGGTTTCCAAGGCCGTTGGAGCAGCTAGGCTGTCACTGCAGATCCTGATTTTATGTCCGCGCCACCTTTCGCCAGTTATCCAGTCTGCCACCGTTGCCATTCCACCCAAAGCAGTTAGGCATCTGAAGTTACTATCCAGACGCCATCCAGCTCCAATGCCGTTTTCAGTCTTTGAGCCATCGTTATAGAAAGTTTCCACCTAGCTTCCCAATAGAGTGTCTCCATTGTTCCCATGTAGGAAACCTACCGACGTACTTTCTTCCAAAGGAGACTCCAAGTATCAGTTTGTCATTAGGTGCCAAAAATAATAATATGCTCTACACTCAATTTCCTACTGTCCTCTCGAATCGTTCAAATAACTGGCCGCCTGTATCTGATCTAAAATGCGAGTAGCTACACAGAAGCAACAACTAAATACAGAATATTACACGAAACAGGTGCACACAAACCAACTGCCAGTCATACAACATCCGCGCACATACACACACGTTTCCACACAGCTACAGCAAATACAATTTCATATGTATGTATGTATGTATGTGTTATTTTTTGTATCCTGCCGTACGAGAGTATAAGTACACATTTATAAATTAAGACTCGAGTGTGAATCCTGCTATTGTAGAGAGGAAGGCTATGGGCATCGTGTGCACAGACTCGAAAGACAGAAAACAGAAGGACGCTTATGAGCTGAGAAACTCAACGCAGTGTTTATTTTCGCAGATATTATTTCAATGCAATTTATTTTTATATGTCCTGTGCTGTGTTGACATAGAAACGCATGCGAAGGAAAGTGTACATATGTAACTAAATGGATGGCGATGACGAGTATTCAGAAAGAAAAAAATAATGATGTGGCTTCTCTATTTAGAATTCTCATGCGTAAGATTAAGTCTTTGAAAATTTTATTGGTAGGTACTTATCTCGTTTGGTGCGGTCTAGTTTCACTTTGTGAAAGTTTGTTTCAAAAAGGCGTTAAATTGAAAGGACGATGAATTGAATGGTGCTACTTTTTGAATTCCTATTCCAAAACGATTCGTATGAGCTGTTTCATGTGCCAGGCATACAAATGTGTACATTTTGTACTAGCTGTGTGCTTATATATAGTAAGTATATCTAGTGTTACATATGTATGGACATATATTCAGTGTAGACAAAAGGGTCGGCAGTGCGACTTGGATATGAAAAGCATTCTTGGTTTCGGTAGGATTACATCCTTAGTTTTGATAATGAAAGGCCTGTTAAGTCCTTCACAGCAGTAAGCTATTACACAAAATAAAGTATGCCATCGGAAAGTCTGCAACGGAATTGAATAGGAAATACTGTGAAATTCTTATGGAAAATGTCCGCTTATGGGGAGGGCGCACAAAAAAATATTTTATTATTAGTTGACCAGTCTGTCGTTTATCCATCAACAACCCATCAAGTATGAAGAATTGTGGCCTTCACAGACAGCTGTTGACTTTAATACCATCCTTTAGTGATGCCGTTGTCCAATTTATCGGCTCAATGCTGCTAAAAATATCCTTCCATAAGCGCCATTATGCCATAATCCTTAAAAAGGAATCATGCAGAGTGGAAAGAAGCCATGCAAGATCGAAAAAGGTTCCCAGGTTTTTAAAACCCTTAGCTCCAACCTCCAAGTAGTATTTCTGTCCTCCGTCTTCTTGGAACCCGCTAAGAAAGGTTTTTAAGACAACAAAGGGGCTGACAAAATCATAAAACGCAAAGTCCATCGGAGCCTGAATGATCCAACACCTTTCTGAGGGAGAATACTAAAGCTTTTGGTTAATGGCGAATGTTAAAAGACCCAGACAGTCCAAGAAATTCAAAACCTTTTGTATAGGTGCCTTTGAATGACTTCTAAATCTTTTTGAGGAGATAGTAAGGACTACAATGCTATACGTAAAGACACCATCTTAGCAGACTAGGGCTGTCCGTAAAGGCAGGCTATGGGCGGGCGAAGGAACTTCTGAAGCGCACGCAAAAGTGTTAAGGAAAAGTCCACGTATTAGGAGTCAGAAGCTCATACATTTTGAAAAATTAATATAGTGCCGTTCCAAAATAGGGACCATTAAAGCCCCTAAAGTGTTTAAATCTATGTTTTTTTTTCTTGTTTAAGATCCTAGCGAAATAAGTTCCTGCGAATAATATTATATTAAATAATAGAGCTTCCTATTGGCTAGACTTTCAAGCCAGTTAAGCTCAAAAAATCTATAATAAATAAACCTCTTCAAAAAGCTCTTTAGATTAAAGCATTTATTGTAGGCTTTAGATTAAGACCATTTTTTCCTCGTAGATCCTCTGTTGATAAATACCAACTAATAAATATAAAAGCAATAATAAAGCAAAATGCAAGTGGTTATCAAAAATTCAATACTTTAAAAATAATATCTTGTCAACATTTTCGATGCTCAATTATTTTTGCGAGAATTCACCCTCATCGGTGCACTACTAATTTTCAGCTCATACAAACAAATTGCTTGCATCTGTTAAAGCCACAAACAACAACAACAAACATCCTAATAATATTTCTCTAGTACTAAGCATCGCTTATGAAAAGAGTAATGAAAAACACGAGCACATTAGGTCTTAACACTTTAAAGTTTAAAGCATCCCAGCAGTCTGGCTGTGAGCCCACATAATCACCCGCACACACACACACACACAATGCTAGCCATACTCACTCACTCAGGGTACAAGGATGTTTGCGCGCAATTTGCACTGAAAGCAAACACTTTTCAAACGGCTGCAGCAGACAAATACGCCAACGCACGTCCACGAAAGTGTGTCACCGTGATTTTTCATAATTCTTTCACACCTAAAAGTTTTTTGCCATTTTAGCTATTTTAGCATTTCTTTTCTTCTTCTTTTATTTGCTACGTTTTTTTGCAGCGACAACCTTCAACGGCATTGCGAAACTTTTTATGCACAGCGAATGGCGAAAATGAATGACTTTGAAATGCGGTCAGTGCATTGCATTCCATAGGCGTTTTAGCCAAATGTGTGGAGGCAGAAAATTTTTGCTTGTCTTTCTTGATAAATAACTAACAACTAAGTCATTCTCTAAGTGATTTTTTTTTTGTAGTACTTTACGATTTTTATTTATTAACCATATCCTGCCTTCGATTGCTTTGCTTAGCACTCAGTTTCAGGTTTAAGAAAGAAAAGTTAAATTGCCTGGTAAGCTGCCAATCTACTCGAGCATTGCCATCACCTCAGCAACATGACGTCTGCCAGTGTGGTCGTCATCGTCTAGCGCAGACTAGCGGACAGTGCCTATTGTCGACTGGCAATGGGCCAAGCAGAAATCTGCCTAATTTCTGTTTCCATCTTGGCCGTCGCCGGTTATTTCTGCTGCTTGTGCGTTTTTTTTTTTGCTCGTCTGAGCTTTGTTTCATTTTGCTTTGGAATGTAATTTTTCACAATTTTTAACCAGCAGCGACACTTTAATACTTTGCATCATATGAAAAATATGCGAATTAGAAACTTTTGACTTCTGTGAAATTTGTGGTGCAGTGCGGTTTTTCTTACAAAAAGCGAATGCGAATATTTAAGGTTCATTTACACTGCACTGGAAAAGGCTGAAACAGATGCTGATTGCTTCTCTTTTCAGGTATTAACGAAACGTCAAGGATCCTATCTCAGCTCAACGAAACTGCCATAGCGCTTTTTGTCATCCAAGCTAACTAACGGGTGATTTTTTAAGAGCTTGATAATCTCATCGGTTCTTTATTTGAAACGTTAGATTGGTCCATGACATTTACTTTTTGAAGATAATTTCATTTAAATGTTGACCGCGGCTGCGTCTTAGGTGGTCCATTCGGAAAGTCCAATTTTGGGCAACTTTTTCGAGCATTTCGGCCGGAATAGCCCGAATTTCTTCGGAAATGTTGTCTTCCAAAGCTGGAATAGTTGCTGGCTTATTTCTGTAGACTTTAGACTTGACGTAGCCCCACAAAAAATAGTCTAAAGGCGTCAAATCGCATGATCTTGGTGGCCAACTTACCGGTCCATTTCTTGAGATGAATTGTTCTCCGAAGTTTTCCCTCAAAATGGCCATAGAATCGCGAGCTGTGTGGCATGTAGCGCCATCTTGTTGAAACCACATGTCAACCAAGTTCAGTTCTTCCATTTTTGGCAACAAAAAGTTTGTTAGCATCGAACGATAGCGATCGCCATTCACCGTAACGTTGCGTCCAACAGCATCTTTGAAAAAATACGGTCCAATGATTCCACCAGCGTACAAACCACACCAAACAGTGCATTTTTCGGGATGCATGGGCAGTTCTTGAACGGCTTCTGGTTGCTCTTCACTCCAAATGCGGCAATTTTGCTTATTTACGAAGCCATTCAACCAGAAATGAGCCTCATCGCTGAACAAAATTTGTCGATAAAAAAGCGGATTTTCTGCCANCGAACCGAACACTGATTTTGGTAATAAAATTCAATGATTTGCAAGCGTTGCTCGTTAGTAAGTCTATTCATGATGAAATGTCAAAGCATACTGAGCATCTTTCTCTTTGACACCATGTCTGAAATCCCACGTGATCTGTCAAATACTAATGCATGAAAATCCTAACCTCAAAAAAATCACCCGTTACTTCTCTTAGCTTCACTTAAGCAATGCAGTCGGCGTTGATGTTGGGGAGTTGGGTTCTTATAGCTAAAGTATGCATGGTTACCGCGTGCACGGCGCCCGTCACCACGCCTAATTGTAGTTTCCGGACAACGTCCTCCGCTTTATGAGCTTTCATTACACAAGAATCAGCAAACAATCTTATAAGGGCAGACGCTCTCTTCTCCTGATTTTCGCGATGGCTGTTAGTGCAACTGTTGTTAGACATTTAAAAAGAAACTGCCGCGCTCGTCTTTTTTATATTAGCCAATATCGAAACATATTTCTGATTGGGAGTAGGAATAATCCGCTTCATTGAAGCGGATGCCGTCGGGGGTCTTCTACTAGACGCAGTTTAAAGGACGATACCTCAAATTTCTTTCTAGACGAACGACCTATTTTTATAGTTTTTCGGTACTATTTACTCCATTTCATCTCGAAACCCAAGAAAGATCCACAGTTTTAGCCAAAGTCAGCGGTTTTATAACTTTTTTACAGTTCGAACCGTGTTCTGTGAGATAAAAGCTTTGATGACTGCCTTAGTATCGATATGAAAGTTTGTGCGAGCAATGAAGGGTTTGAACTCCAGGATGAGCTCCCCTCTTTCCCGTTTTTGTTGCTCTTCCTTGCTAAAACGGCTAACGTATAGCACTGAAATTTGGCACACAGATAGACTATAACCTGGAATAATATGCAGATTATTTTTTGAATAGAAAGGCTACCTCTTTAGAAGTTAAAATCAGTTAATTAGTAAGTTGAATAAAATATTACAACAATGTAGGTAACCGAAGAGGTTCCAAAACGATTTCTTTCGAAAATATTTTTTTAAGTGGTTGCCACCTGCTAAAAAGTGTAATCGAATTATTTATAAGTTAAATTAAATATTTTAATACGGGTATCCGACTAAAGTGGTTTTAAGAGAGCTGTATGTAATTCGAAAATATTTTTGACGAGTGTTGCCACCAGCTGAGAAATATATTTGACAAGTTAATTGAAAGCCTACTAAAATCGTAAATGTGGAAGTATGTGAGAGTTGCCACCTGCTTATGAAGCTAAATTCTATTTTAAACTATAAAATTAAGTATATTTTACATCGTACGAGATTTAATGAAAATTTGGTCACGACAACATTTTTAACAGTATTGCCACCTAAATATTCAAAAAGTAAAATTCAATTTTATTAACAAGCTAAATGAATTATTACAATATTAGAGGCAAACGAATAAGATCAAAGAAAGCTTTATTTTGAAATTATCTTAAAGAAGCTCATTAAAGTATATGGTAATACAGATGTCAATCGAAAGATGTATAAGAAAGCATTGTTTCGTAAAAATATTTTTAAAGAAGGTAATCACATGGTTAAAATTCAAACTGAATTCAGCCAACAAGTACTTAAAATAAAACATTACAAAATGTTGTGAACTCAAACAAAAACAGTTTGAGAGGGCTTTATTTCGAAAATAGTTTTAAAAGGGGTTGCCACCTGTATAAAAGCTAATAAAATTTAATAAGCTATTTTAGCAAACTTTGTCAATATGGATGTCAAAGGAAACAGTTCGAAAAAAGCTTTATTTCGAAAATATTTTTTAGAGGATTGCCACCTGTTTAAACGTAAGCTCAATTTATAGAAATATTGCAATCTGCATTTAAAAAGTGTTTAAAAAAACTTTATTTTGAAAACAGTTTTGAAAAGTTTTTTTAAAAAAATTTAATTCAATTTAAGTGAACATTTGCGAAATGTAAAATCTTTCGTCTTGCAGCAGAGACTCGACACCTTTTCCAAAATTCAATTCACTTATTCTGTTTAAGCTAAATGCACTATAACAATGAGACATTGATATGAAACAAAAAGTGACACATTTCTTAAATAATTGCCAATTATAGAAATTGTTAAACAAAATAAATCTCTATATACCTACATGGTCAATTTATTTGAAATTCGATAAATTTACCATGTTCTGGAAGCTCAAGATAATGCACAACTTTTTTAAAATTAAATTTATTATTTTCGTTGATATAATTTTTTTTTATTGAAATCATAATGCTAAACTGCACTTCACGCGAGGAGGAGCTTCCACTTATTTTATGAATCAAATTACGTATTTTCATACATATTTATCAATTTATTTATTCAAATTTGGAAAACAAAGTAATTACACATGTAATTTAAAGCATGATAAAAATATAGCAAGGTAGAACCGTTCTCTCAATTCGTCGGCCATGATTTTTTTTTGAAGTTTGCCAACATTTTATAATCATATAAAAGTGAAAATAAAAAAAATGAAATTGTTCGAAATTGTTGTTGCTTGAGTTTGAAATTGAAAATGTGTGTGTGAATTTGTGAGTAAATTTAAAAATTAAATTGTTTGGAAACGTCAAGAATTTGAAAAGTGACTCTCAGCGGTTCTACCTTACTATATTTTTATCATGATTTAAAGTACAGAATTTCGCGCCATAAATCTGTTTCAAACAGAAAAGCATTGCAAAAAATTAACTTCCAACTCCAAGTTGATTTTGTGAACCCTCGAACCTCATTTGTAATTCTGATACTTTTTTTGTAAAGGATATACCCTTACTCATATATCAGCAATCCACTATTAGCGCGTCTGCATTTTTCTTAAAACTGCTATCTGTTGTAGCCTATTTGCACTGATGATTCGATATTTATAGGCGCGCCTTGTGGAAAACGAACTTTTTCACTTACAGCCTTTAAGTCAATGCAAATGTTTTCGCACTTTAATAAACTTTAAAAACGGCCTACGCAACCGAATTTCTCGGCCAACAGCATATAAATGTAAAACGCAATATTTACCAGCTTATTCAAGTGTTTGCAAATATTTAATCAACTTGCTCGCATTCATATGGTTATACATATGCACGTATGTGCGTGTGCCTACATGTGCATATGTAAGTAAGTAAGCTATGCACTTATGTTTGAAATTTTCTCAAATGTCAGTTTTGTAGCTCAAGGATAGCGCGCGCCCTTTATTGCTTGATGTTGTGTAAATAGTAGGCTCACACTAACACACACACACGAGTACATATCGCAAAAAAAAATTTAAGGAAAACTAAATAAATTCGCAGAAAGGCCTAGGCATGTACTCGTGTACTAGAGAAGATGACCCAGTTAGTTGCCAGCGCTGGCCGGCCTGATTACGCACAAGCTCTTCCGGCGTTGCGTTGTGTTTACGGCCGGCAAGCAGCCGAATCTCTATTAGAGTACATATGTATGTACTTACTTATATGCATACAAATATAAATATGCAAAGAAAATTTGAAAAGGTCCGTCTAATGTTGGCAACTTTTCTTCAAGGCCATCAATTTGCTTTTACACTTACCAACGGTTGTCGTTGGGGTTAAAGCTGTGAGTGCAGTTGTTGTTTTGCTTTCAGCTAAACGAACAGCGAAGCGGTTAATTGTTGTGTAGTTGTTGCTGCAGTTTACAGACATTATTTAGCAGCTAGCCACTGAAGTTTCTAAAGATGTGCGCGCCAGCGAGTGAAAATATTTTATGACCGCCATTTAAAAACGAAACCTAATGTACGCTCTGCCCTTTTTACTTTAAGTTGGCCTATGATTTTTTTTTTGTATTTTTGTTAAAGTTTAAAATTTAAATTTCGCACAAATTTTACTTAAAAGAAACCTTCAATTGCGTTTAATTTATATTGGCGAGGGTTCATCATACGCCATGGCAGCCGCGTGTATGCAATCGTTACACTCTACCAAACGCATGCACACACACACACATTCTACATAGTACTTGTGCGGTAATTTCGCAGTTGAGGCATTAAATCATTGTTGCACTAATTGGCCGCGTACATGTTGGGACATTAATTATAGCCCCCCCCCCTCGTTGGAGTATTTAAAACCCGCTGCCACTACCTTTTGTCACTATGCGTGTGTTTGTGTGGGTTTTTCTAATATTTGCAGGAAATTTCGCTGGTTCTTGCACTGCATTTTAATGGCCTTCCATTTGCATGTTGCTTTAGCTCAGCTGTGCTTTGTTGCCCAGCCTCTTGAGCGACTGCAATTTGGCGGTCTTTTATTAGTTCAACACTAAAGTGTCGCTTTGAAGCTTTGAGAGCAAAATAAATTAGCAGCTAAGTATTTCCGATAAGTTTTGCCTTAATTAAAAGACGACTGTTTAGGGTTGATGGGCGGGGGGCTATGCGATAAGCTGGTGAGAAATTCAAACCTCCAGCGAATGTGATTTTGCTGGAAAGAATTCACTTCTTACTGCATCTCTTCACTTTAAATACTAAATAAATAAGCGCAAAATCTTGGCTGCATTCGTATTCCACGATTGAGTAGTGAGCTGCCTTCTCTATTCCGCCTGTCATTTGTTTTCTATTCAAAGATTCCACTCCACTTAGTAGTCCTTACGCGCTTCCGTTGTTGCATTTAAAGCATTTTGCTTGATTGTTGCAGCCAATTTTCATGCCAGCTGCACTTCGTTGCCTCTGCATCCACCTTCACTTCTTAGAGAATTACTTAGCGTTTTCTTCTTGTTTCGTCTACGATCTGCTGGCGTACTTTCATCACGTTTCTTTGCCTCGTTTCAATTGCTACTGATTGCCCGCCCAGCTTTGCCGTTCAACAATGTAAACACAGGCGCTCGGAAATGGCGACTTTGCGTGCCGAACGTGCCATTGCTTGGTGCGGGGATATTTAAATGAAGTGATTAAATTATTCCAATCCCGTTAACTATGCGCACGTGAGCTGAGATAGTTTTCCTAAAACGCTGTGTTGCAATGTATTAATGCTGAGCGAAATACTTAAGCTTTGAAAGCAGTTCTGAAGTGAAGACCGTAAGTATTATTTAAGATTAGTTACAGCAAGGGCATCGAATAGACTAACCATTTTGTATGGTCTAAAGAGATCTAAAACAAATTTCCAAAATTTAAAAGTCCAAAAATGTAAATGTTGCCGTCAAATATAATAAACCTATCACTTCCCGTGGAGTGGGGAGGTCAAATCAGGTCTCCGAAACCTGACAGATTTGTGTTGCTTTGCGATTTTGATTTAAGAAATTTTCGACTACGTAATCATACTTTTGTGTATCGTTATTTACCTTCTAAAAATGATTGATTCGTACAAATAATATGGAGAATTTATTAATAAATTTTTAAAGTTATGCAATTTTATATATTAAAGTATATACAGTGACTCAAACAAACGACCACGTGTTGATTTTCTTCATATATGCGTAATTTCTCGGGCTTTTTTTTGATTTTTATATAAAAATATCGTCTAAGCTTTAACCAAAAACCGCGTAAATCAAATTCAAAAATTTTCATCAAAATTTAACTTTTTATTCTGAATTTTTAGAAAATTTTTGGGTATGCAGTTTTATAGCCCATACAATTTCAAGCTAATTGCGCTTGTTATATTAAAAAACCCGAAAAAGTGGCCTTAAAAAATTCTCAAAAATCAACGCGATTTTTTGGCCGCTTTAAACTTAGACTAAAATTGTATGGGCTATATACCTGCGTACCAAAAAATTTCCTAGTAATTCAGTTGTAATTTTGATGAATATTTGTTTACACGCTTTTGGTTAAAGCTTAGACGATATTTTTATATTAAAATTACAGAAAAAATTTAGCTTGAAATATATTACGAATATTAAAAAAAAAACCATACGTGGTCATTTGTTTGAGTCACTGTACATATGCATGTATATACATGTGTAAGTCGTCAATCCTGCTAAAATAATATCGATTTTATGGGCAAATAAAAATTTGTTGTTAAGTAGAAATAATAACATATCGAGCACCAACCGCTAAGCGACTTTTTTTTCAAAATTTTCTTTTCGATGCAGAAACATTCCTAATCCTAATTGTATCTAGAAGCAATTCTGCATCAAAAATAAAATTTTGTCGCTTACGTCTTTTTGGCGGTTAGGGCTCGCTATATATATATGTTCATACATACATATCTAAATATAAGCCATTCCATTCCTTCACATTTTCCGAATCTCGGCGGAAGTGAAACAATCCTACAAGTCTTGCCACAATTTTAATATTTTATGTGAAAGGCAAAACTCAAAGGTGACGAAGACTGCTGTCAACACATGTATACATATGTATACATACAAACACAATAACATACACTTACAAGCCTTTGTATGCATATATTCTTTTTTTTTTTTTTTGTAAAAAATGCCTCTGAGCAGCATTTAAAAAAATTCACAGTGACTTAAAAGGGGTTTAAGTGAACGCTTGCAATGCTTTTAAAACAAAGTAAAAAAATAGCAAAAAGTACAAAAAAAAACAAATTGGTTCGCTTGAGTAAAAATTAACATGGGTTTGTATATTTGTACAAATTTATAAGCAACTAGAAAGAAAATAAAACGTTAAACTATTAAGTAAAATGCAAACCAATTAGATATAGATAGATAGGTATGCACGCATGTGTAATATGTATTTATGTGCATAGCAGCTTGAATGCAAGAACAAAAAAAGTCAACAAAATCAAGGAAAAAATTACTCGAACATAGCCGAAAATTCACGAAAAATTGTTTTAATGTGATTAACTTTAAGAAGAAGCACACAAAGAGTACAACAAATACCTTAAATTCCTTTGCTTACGCTTCTTTTGCCACAAAAGAAATCGGTTAGCCAAGTCAGACAGAAAACTCTTAGCCAAAATTCCACTAAAGCTTTTGTTCGTAAGCTTATGCGTGTGGAAATAAAATTTAAAATTGCTTTTAAGACGCAAAAGCCACAAATCGATTGCACTTTAACAGGCAAAAATGCTTCGAAATAAAAAACGGCTTTCGGCAGCTTAGTTTGATTAGTCGTTGTTGCTTAGCAGTTTTATCGAAGCTTTATGCAGCATGTAGCTTGTGGTACAGTATGTATAAATAGGCACAGCATATATTCTAGTAAATTGTTAATGAGAAAAATAGGACCACAGGGCGTATGAGTAATGCTGGCATTTCAGGTGGCACACAGTAAATAAATCCTTGGTCCTACATAATACAATTGAAATACATAAATAAAATTCGAGGTTTTTCTAAACCCAGATGCTTTATTAATTTTGTGCTATTTTGCCTCCTTAAAGCTAAAAAAATTTCAATTTAAATAAAATTAATCTAAATTGATCGGGGAACGGCGCATTGCGATTTCGTCATTCTTCTAAATTTAAACCAAATACAATTTCTAAAGCTAAGTAAACTAGAAAACTTAACGCCTTTAAGCGTGAATTAAAACACATCTGGAATATCGCCCTAATTGAACAGTAAATGACACCACGACGAGCTTTTCATTTCATAGAAATTAACAACTGAATTGAGTAAGTGGAAGTAGAACAACAAAAAGTACAGAAAATAGAACTAAGCTTTCGAAAAGGCAAGTATTGTAATAAATGAACGATTCCGGAAGTGAAATAAGACAACAAAGCGAGAAGCCTTTAAGCGCTGGGCAGTGACATACAGACAGAAGCGTACAGAAGAGGGAAATAACTATGTAAATGAATGTGGAAGTATCAGTAAGTATTGTGTTTTGTTTATAAAAAGCGTGTAACTCGAGAAACAAAAGTGGCAGCAGTAACCAGAGAAGTGACGAATGATACATACATACGCACACACACACACAAGCGTACTCTGATATCCAATTCCAGCGAACAAAAGGCAGAACAAACAGATTTGTGCCGCAAGCTGGTTAAATGAGCAATACGAGGTGGAAGACTAAATACGAGGCGAGCAAGTGAAGTGACGACGACGACGACGACGACGACGACGGTGAAATTATATTGTGCGAACACAATATTTTCCAACCGATGAGTTGGTTGGAGAGGTGAAGAGAGGGGTCCGTCCCATACTTAGTACACTGACTGCATTCAAGTGCGAGCAGATATGTATTGTTCACTTGTAAATATATCTGAGTGTGTGTGCACCTCAACAGGTGCAATCGATATAATGTGCCAACTCGGTGTAAATGAATGTGCAAAAATATATATATGTGTGTGTGTGTGTGTATGTACGCAGCGATGTGTGTGCCATTTCTCAATGGCACGTAGACAAGTAGCAGATTTGAAATATCGCTTTTTCCAGTATCGCAGTTTATTGTTTCATCTTATTTCAATATTACACTTTTTTCTCTCTATTTCTCTATTTTCCACTTAACGCTACACCTTTGCCGTTGCAAGCTGCTGATTGCCTAGCAATGTCTGCAACGTAAAATATGTTGAAACTATTTGCAACGCAATCACCTAGAATTCTCCTCTCCTGCACGACATAACTTTTGTAATAGACCAAATGGCAGGGAAATTATTTTCATAACACTTTATTTGTGATATGACAATCAGACCATGCAGGCTCGAGGCTTCGTCTCAGGTATAATTATCTTCAGAGTCGAGCACAATAAAAATATCTGCAATATAGTTAAATGAACTAAAATAATGCAAAATGAAATGAAATATAACAATATGAAAAACAATAAGGGATTTAATAAATAATAGACAGTATATAATAGATAATAGATAATAGATAATAGATAATAGATAATAGATAATAGATAATAGATAATAGATAATAGATAATAGATAATAGATAATAGATAATAGATAATAGATAATAGATAATAGATAATAGATAATAGATAATAGATAATAGATAATAGATAATAGATAATAGATAATAGATAATAGATAATAGATAATAGATAATAGATAATAGATAATAGATAATAGATAATAGATAATAGATAATAGATAATAGATAATAGATAATAGATAATAGATAATAGATAATAGATAATAGATAATAGATAATAGATAATAGATAATAGATAATAGATAATAGATAATAGATAATAGATAATAGATAATAGATAATAGATAATAGATAATAGATAATAGATAATAGATAATAGATAATAGATAATAGATAATAGATAATAGATAATAGATAATAGATAATAGATAATAGATAATAGATAATAGATAATAGATAATAGATAATAGATAATAGATAATAGATAATAGATAATAGATAATAGATAATAGATAATAGATAATAGATAATAGATAATAGATAATAGATAATAGATAATAGATAATAGATAATAGATAATAGATAATAGATAATAGATAATAGATAATAGATAATAGATAATAGATAATAGATAATAGATAATAGATAATAGATAATAGATAATAGATAATAGATAATAGATAATAGATAATAGATAATAGATAATAGATAATAGATAATAGATAATAGATAATAGATAATAGATAATAGATAATAGATAATAGATAATAGATAATAGATAATAGATAATAGATAATAGATAATAGATAATAGATAATAGATAATAGATAATAGATACGGATAACGGAACCCTAACCGTCAATGTATTTTGTTATGTAGAGGCTTTTGATTCGACGCTTCTTTAGGTGGAGGCATTTGGTAGCGGGACTTTAACCTTCAACATATTCCGAATGTATTCATGCTCAACATTTATTTTTTATATCTATGGAGCATTTTTGAGAGGGAAATTTCGCGGCGAAGACTCGTTATATCGAGGCTTTATTGTATATAAATGCATATTTGTATATATATACACATATGTATATGTTCATATGAAGACTTTGAAGAAGTTGATCATCGAGTAGCATAAACTCAAACTTATAATGACTTCTAAATTCTTAAATGACAACATTTTCGCCGCATCCTTAGACGTTTTTGCGCAACAAAATCAGCAATATTTTACTACAGACATGCAGTTAGCGAGTGATAAAAGACATATTTGCATGTTCCTTATGCTTTCACTTTAGAATGTTACTGTGAAAATATTTACCTAAATATTTATACCCTAAATAGCGAAGACATTGCGATTCCAAAGTCAAAATTCTTGACGGCTATTAGGTGCCTATTATTGGGAGTTTTATTAACGGCGTGTGGAAAGTTCTTGCTGGCGTTTACTCAGGCTTCTCTGTAGCAAAGTATTTAAATATTAATGCGCTGACTTGTGCAAAATTTCAGGCTGTAAGCAAAAAGCAAAATAGCTTGGCACAAAGACGAAAGATATTTACTGAGTTGTGAATAAATTTCAGTCTAATTTACTTTTCTAAGTTTTCCTTAGGATTTAGCCACAAGCTGGAATGATATGTAAATGGCTGTAGCCACATTTTCATCTCAAATGGCAAAAGGTTTCAATTGAAATATTATGCAAAATCGGATATAAATTTAGTCAATTTTATAATTAATTTAAAATCTTTGAAATTAGGTTGTACGAGCACTAAATATTACAAAAGGCTAAAAGTATCGCTAAAGAGACTAAGTTAGGTTAGGTTATTGTGGCAGACACCACTAGGGACTCAAATCCACATTAATTTGATTGTCTATTGTGTCCACATTATTAAAATTTTTCGAATTGTCACTACAGGTTTCTGTAAAACTAAGAGAAGCGTCGAGTGCTCAAAATAAAGTTCCGCAGGCAGCTGATGTCCACTCCTGAGAGTTTTTCGGGAATGTTGATAAAATGCGCACCGAGGGATTTAAGCCTTAGTCTAGCGAATTCTGGCTAGCTAAGAAGGAAGTGCTGAGATGATTCCACCTCGTCTTCCAAACAGCTGCGGCAGTATGGATCCGTGACGATATTAAGTCGCACCGTTTGCGTTCCTAAAGGACGACGGTCTGCTCTTCTGATCTTTTAACTTTGCATCTTTTAACTTTTCCCCCATCTCTCGCTGAGCCAATTGTGATGCCATCTGTTCAGGAGCAGGCCACAGGTTTCCAAAGGAACTCCCTCCCGAGATGATGACCTCGAAGTTGCCTTGCTTACCCAATTCATCAGTTCTCCAATATCCAGTGATTTCACTGTGTCCTGGGATCCAAATTAGCATGATTTGGAAGTGTTGCGATCGTACCATTAGTGATCTCTGCGCATAGTAGTTACTTATTGGCTGCTCCTTTATAGGGGCTGAATATAAGATTTAAGAAAGTGTCCACTACACTTCCTCCAATTCTCACATTCAGCTTCGATCGGTCCGAGAAGATGTTTATTGGACCTCTACTCTAGAGACTGTCATTCTCCTTTCGCTCCTTGGAGAGATGTGCATGGAGAACAATCCGTTGGGGGATCAGCTTTTGGAGGGCTTGAGATGTAGGCTGACCAGCATTTACACAATGAAGACCGAATGTTCCCATTAGCCAGTACCTGCCGAGATTATAGAACTGAGCCGCCTCCAAGGCATGTCAGGTTTCATCCCATTGATCAAAATGAGCAGTATTACGGGCATGCGGGTCTAAGTAACCGGAACGACGCAGAATTATATCTGGCCATCAATCCAGCATCATTCCCCAAGCCTTAACAACAACAACAGCGGTATTACTATAGAATTAAATATAGAGAGGCTTTAAGCCGTTTTATAGAAAGTCACTCATCGGAGTACAATCACCCCCCTGGCAGGCTAGCAGTTCGATTTCCTTCCTGAACCCTGTGTTACTTTGGTGCAAATACGTTGGTCCGGGTTAAACTCGCACGATACCATTCACTTCTTTGCTCACTCAAACCAACTCATACCACAAATTTCACCTTAGGCCAGCCCTGTCGAAAATCCCATTTTCCATTATTTTATCTAGATAGGACTTGATGAGCTGCTTGGTTTGGTACGAGCACAGAGAAGCTGGCCAATTGCTGGCAGATTATTTCAGTAATACGAGGTTTTTATTTGGTTTATCTGTTAAGTTTTTCGCTGTTTTGGATTCATTCCTGTTTTGGTTTTTGGATTAGAGGTGCCAACATTATTTAATTTTTTTTTTTTTTGGTTTCAAGATATTATCATTCGCTTAAATAAGGACGTATTTTATTTAAGTGTAAACCACAAAATAAAAGCTCGAATGGAACTGGTCTCTACGAGGATCTGCTAAGAAGCTAAAATAAATACGACGCACCTGAATGAATTTTACTTATTTCGTTCTTTTTTTAACTCGAAAAAATGTGTATGTATGAAGTATAATTCAATCTTGTACGCTTGTTATTCTATACATGTGCCAGCCACTTACCTTCCGCACACCGAAATGTCAAAATCCGCCTGTCAACATAAAGCGACAGCGACACCCCCTCCGCTCACGCTGCCTTCAGCACACAAATTTCTATGTCAGCTGAGGATTCTCTGCTAGCCGCTGGCTGCGTTTACTTTTAGCGTTGTGTGCTTTTGCGGCTACAGAAACACACAAACCGAAACGAGAACCGAAATCGAGTTAAGTTGAGAGTGAAGGTACACAAGATTCAAAGGATACGCCGTATTATTGCAGGTGGCAGCACTAAAAAACACACGCGCGCGCACTTGAACTCTTTTTAGTTGCTATCCAGTAGGAGAGTAGTACACCGTTCACTAACAAATGATATTAAAATCATTTACAAATTAGCAGACACCTGCGAAGGCGGCACACACACATACGCGCACACACACAGCCACTTTGAGTGACAGGCAGAGCAAGGAGCACCATGGCGTATGCGTGGCTGGTTGATTAGTTGTATGAGAATGCATACCTCCAAACATACGTACATATGTATGTATGTATCTGCTCTCTGGTGGCGCGTTAATTGTCAGCTATCTGAGCTGACACGTGCTGACTGCAATGGCACATTTCACAAACACATACGCAATCAGGAAAGGTGACACACAGCGGGGACCGCACTACCTGCCACTTAAATTTCCGTCTAATCTATAATCGATTTATGTTCATTTTAGTTTCGAGCTGCAGTTATCGCCATCAACCGACCGGCCGACCCACACACACACATTGGCACATTGGCCAACTGCTCAATTGACTTGTTGGGGGTATGACAACTGGTCACAACAACAGCTGCAATGTCACTATGCAATGTCACAGCTATTCCGCTGTCCGGCAATTCGATGGCCACATTCGTTGATTATCGACTTATACTATCTGACATTTGGCATTCAGCAATCGACATTTAACATTTGGCATTAGGCAATTTGTGGAATTTTAAATGTATGCTTTTGGCTTTGCTAGTATGTTGTTGTTGTTGTTTTTGTTGGTCGCACATTCATTGGAGCTTATTACATGCCAAAACGCTTTCGACATTGAAGTGACAGCGTTTTGATGGCATTGGCCAATTGACTAATTTGCAAAAGTAATTCGGGGTGGTTTTCAAATGCAACACAAAATTATGGTCAGCANTGCTATGTTTTTGTCACAAATGTTGATACGCTTTAATTAGTATGCATTACTTTTTGTTTGTCGGCAAAGCAAAGCTAATAAAACTGTATTTAATGTCCTTATAGCAATACTAATTTTTTTTTTAATTAATTTTAAATTTAATTTTATTCAGAAAACGATCACTTAGGAATTTAAGTGTTTGATACATTTTAGTTTTTCATTTGAATTACCGTATTTAGTTATTTTTTCTACTTCAATTATTTTGATTCAAAATGAATATTTGGCTTGCCTTTTTGTGTTTATTTTTTATATTTTCAATTTTCCTTTTTGTAATTTTTTTTTTAGTGAAACTTCTAATATTTATCTCTGCTATATGCATTACTTGTGTAGAGTAAAACATTTTATCTTTTATCACTTTATTATTTCTACTAGGTAAACGTTTTTTTTTATAATTTTTCAAATTTTTTTAAGCCAAAACTTTATATATTTTTAAATTACGTCATATTATAAGTTATGTTATGTGAAATAAAAATTTTAGATACTATTTTTTAGTAGTTTTTGTTTTATTAACAGCTTCACTTCCAAACTCACTTATGTAATATTAAAGTCCTTTTTTAGTTTTTTTGTTACAACATAGATTTAATAGATTTTTTTAGAATATTCCACAGTAAAAAAATGTCTATAATTTTTACAACTTTTTGTTTATTTTTTATTTTGTTTTCAAGTACTATTTTATTTTTACAATAGAAAAGCCATTTTTTTTTAATTCAATTTTTTTATAAGAGAAATTTGGTGCTGTTTGTTTTATTAGAGATCGTAAAAGCAAGTAGACATTTAGAATTTCGCACTTCTTTTAGAAATTACTATTTTTTTTCTTAAAACTATCCGTTATTTACCAAAGTAACGTCGCGGACGCAGGAAATCACATCAAAGCATTTGTTTTTTATTTGTTCGTAAATTTTTAAATTTTCACAAAACTTTTTTTTTATATTTTTGCAAATTACCACATATTAAATCTAATTATCTACACAACATTATTTTTTTTTTTGCTTTTTTTAGTCGGTTTTATGTATAGCATAATTCATCTTTAATTGAGAAATTTCAGCTCTTTCCTTCAAAACTTTTGCTGTTTTCACTTCAACGATACATAAGTAGATTATTTTTTTAAATTTTTTTGTTTAAAGTTTTTCGTTCAAATTCTGAAGCATTTTTTAAATTAACAAAACTTAGTATGTATTACATAGATTTGAATTGATTCATGAGATTCGTTTTTTTTATTTTTTATTCAGCTTGAAAAAATTTTTTTTAGAGCAGAGCTATTGTGTTTTTGAAATAGAAGATTAATCTTGTGGCACCTTGTTTTTGCGAGACTTGGTGGCACCATTTTGTTGTATTATTTTTCAATTTTTTTATAGAAAATTGCGAAGATTTTTTTTTTAAATTTTGTGAAAAATCATTGTTTGTATTCCGCTCTAGGTAATTGAATACAATTTTATCAAAAACAGCAATTTACTTTATTTAATTTATATCTTCGATTATTTTTCACAACTTTTCTTTTCACTAAATCGTTGCAAAACAGACTCTTGCGTAGTTTGTTTTATATTTGCTTATAAAGTATTTAATTCTCTAGACAGAGCTATGTTTTTAGTGAAACAGTAAAAAAATTTGATTTGAGAAATTGAAATGAAAAAACCCAAAGCTCCTAACTGCGGCTTATTTCTCGCGATCCGCTCAGCTCTTCTGCTTTATCTCAAAGTCTTAGATAATTTTAAAACCTCTAGCAGTGCCAGGTCTTTACGTTTTTTTAGTTTAAATATAAAAGGAATATTCTTGTTTACAAGGACCACAGCGGTCCTTAGCCTAATTGGTTTGCATGTCATTATGCTAAGGGTGGATACTGCGGACCATTATCCTGATATTAAGTAGCAGCAGCTGACACACGCGTGGCAAATATAAGCTTTATCAAAGTCGTAATGAACATACTAGATGTTTTTTTATCTAAACCGCAGAGAAATTTTAACATTGACTTGAAAACCCGGTCCTAAGCCTTATGTGGATGTAGGCAACAACAGACATTGCAGTACTAAATCAAACACTAAAACGCCACCACATGGCTAGCCTTATGAATTATAAATGCATCTACCCAAAACTCCTACTCCTTTTTAAAATCATTATATCTATTGAGATCATCCAATAAAATTGTTTACATCTAAATTTCTCCTTGTATACTTTCTCACATTTCTGTAAATAATAAATAATTCAGTTCCAAGCAAATGCGTATTTCAAACTTTTAGTAAAATCTCATTACTTGATCACACAAATTACTAAATTCAACAAATATGGAAACATCAGACCATCTCATTTTTTGGGGAATGTAGGAATTTAAGAGCTCATAAATCGATGAAACTTGTTATGTTTCGTTCCACACCTGCATTAAGATTTGTACATACATACATATGTATCCATTAGGTCGGATCAATTTGCATCGGAGATTCATTCGACTGGGCGCGCATAGCATAGGTGGTTTCTACGTGTGATTCTAAACAAATTTTGCAAAGAAATAATGGGTCGAAAATCAATTTGAACTTCGCCCAATTGCGAAAGTAGGTTTCTTAGCATTTTACGGAGGTATGGTAAAGCAGTGTTTAAATTTTATATAAAAACATGCTCTAACTGGTTTTTCACAATTTTCACATTTTCTTCGAAATCTATTTTCGCTATTTGTTAAACTCCAAATTCATTTTAGACCCATGGTTTCTTAGGCAAATTTGCTTAGAATTACACATAGAATCCTGCTATGCTATACCTGCATAGTACAAAAACAAATTTGATCCACCCTAGTATTCATACAAATAAAAACATAAAACATCTCTACATGCGTAAACATTTGTTTAGCATCTGCTGTAAAATGCAATTGCAGTTCATTATCAAAAGTTTTTCTATTCTCTCCAAACAAACTGTTTACACGTTTTAAATTTTTAATAGAAATACTGTCTGCCATCTGGTATTGACTTTCAAAAACTATTAATCGAAAATCAACTAAATCATCTGCAGATAAATACATTACTTTCCAAGATTTTTTAGTAAATCTTTATTTATTCACGTAATTCCATAAACCGCAATTTGCACAAAGCTGGTTTTCTGCATACATTCCATCGTCATAATACATATGTATGTATGTATGTATGTGTGTACATGTGTCCAAATATTCAAATAAATTGCCAAAATATATGTATACAAATTTATGTCTGTAAGTGCTGAGTGTTTACACGAAAAAAATTCATTCAACTATTGCTTTCCATATATTTGTTTACAACGTGTGAATTGTAAAATTCCGAATTCGAAATTTAAATCAAATTTAAATTTTAATTCAATTTCCCGCAGGTGTTGGTATGTTTGAATGGATTTAGATCCCGCTCGATTCTGGTGTGGTGTGGATGAGAGTTTGCGGTTGCCGCATATGAAAATTGGTTAACTTTTTTGATAAAAATAAGAATCTCATTTGGTTGAATGAGAAAATATTTCGCTTTGATTTTATTTAAACTGATTCGTAAGACTGGAATATTGAATATTGGTCCAGCCGTATAGCCACACAGAATGCGATCTGTTGGCGTGTAAATCTACTAAAAAATAAAGTTCAGTTAAGCTTTCCGCGACCTGGACACTACATTGGTTTCAAATTGCATCCAAAATATGCGTGTTGATTCAAGCATTTGGAGTCTTCCCACCATTCTAATGTTCGCCTTCTTCTCATGAGCTGTCTATCATTCTATTATACTAAAAGGAAGGAATGGGTTTCGAACGAAATATTTTATTAATTAACATCTTTCTTGAGTAACACCAAATTCATAATAGTTTTTTGATATGAATGCCACAAATTTCATCGGCTTTTGTGATAGTTGACCCGCCCGGTCTTCTACTTCTTGAAGAAGAATATCGTATCGACAGCTACGCTCCACAGTAGTGGTAAAATCACTCCACCCTGAGGCTTTCCTCTTACCGGAAAATGAAGTTGCATCCAATTACATATTTATCAGCCGTCCGATTAGCATATCGATGGCTGAGTAGAAGATCGACCTATCTCGGCAGCCAGTTCGAAATCGCCCTATCTCATAATTTGGTTGAAAAATTCCCTATCTTTAGCTGTCGATTCAAAAACGCCCTATCTCAGCTTATTTTCAATGTACTTTCGTTTCAGATATTTAGGGCGTTTTTGAACCGAATTCCGAGATAGCGAATTATTAAGTAGGGCGTTCTTCAATCAAATTCTGAAGTAGGGCGTTATTGAAAAATAACAATTGGATAGCATTATTCTCAGCCAGAGCGTTAGGCTTCTCTACACATTCTCGGATCAATGCGGATTTGACCTCGCCATGTCCTACCTATCCCTTAAAATTAGGATCCCATCGATAATTCCTACGGTACACCGACTAATGGCATGGACTTCCGCTTGGAACATGCTTGGGAAGGTCGAGAGCTTTAGTCTGTGGCTATAGATGCATGCAGTAAGCTCCAATACTATTAGGATATCTTATGAGTTATTTTCATATTTACTAAACTATATATTGCAGGTCGGCTGGAATGAGTCTGTCTAGCCCCAGCGACTAAAAGTCGTGACAGACGTGGATGCTTATGCAGATTAACTAGCACACAAATGCGCATAATAATTTCGCCCTTACAGACGGTAGTAATGCGGACCAACGAACCGCAAGTACGTGGATTCGAGTCCCACGGCCAGTAGAATTACTATTTATTTCTTTCTTAATCAATTTTTTATAAGTTCTATATTTTTTTAAAGTTGCTTTCAATTAATTATTGTTGACCTTTTCAATAAAATTTAACTCTAAAAAAACAAATTAGTTAATGGTAAAATAAAAAATGTGATAAAAAATAAAACAAATGAAAATAAAACAGCGAAAAATTATATATAGAAGTCAAATAAAATATAAAAAAATAAAAAAATATTAAAAAATGTTGGCAACCGCTCCAACCGAGGATCGAACCTGGCACCTATAGAGCTGTAGCACGCAACTCTCACCACTCGGCTAACTCAGACGCCAAACTCGGTTGCTTTGTTTGCTTGTATGCAACAGCTGGTAATTTTTTTACAGGATGTTGTCATCGATAATTGCCCTGAGCCGAGTCAATTCCCAGAAATTTCGTGCATTTCTTCGGCTGCTTATGCGTATTTAAAAGAAGAAAATGCATGAGTTAATGCAAATTAAGGCTTTTTATGCACACAAAGCTTTTGCGAAGTCTGCTGGATTGTTAAGTGCCCTCTAGCATTTTGGCATCCATTGAATAAATTTAATTTTGTAATTGTCTTCTTTATAAATAAATAGGATACAGCTGTGTCACGCTACTTTTAGGCTATTAAATACATATGAGAATTTTGAGAAGAGTTTTTGATGCAGTCCGTCGAACGATGACTTATACTCATGCGAGGTAGACACACACACACACACACACGCATATTTTGTTCAACTGCCGGATATCAAATTAGCAACATTTGTTGTGCTCGCATGTGTGAAATAAAATTACAAATACCCGTACATTGGTGCATATATGCAGATATATTTTCTAAAACAAACAACAAACTAACAACCAGTATCCGTCTGCCAACACTTAGCAACTCAAAAATTTTCGCCGCATTTAACATGACAGCAGCCTTGCAACAACAAAAAGACACTCATGCACAAACATTTTTTGTGTGTGTGCGTACATTGCGGCTGAGTGAGTGTTAGTGCATTAGTGTGGGCTTGCCACTTCGCCACCGACAAGGACAATTTAATTTTAACAAAAAGTTGCGCTGTTTTTGCTTTAGGCGATGTTTGGCAAGCCGGGTAGTGGAATATGCAACAAAAACAACACCGATCATGCAAGCGTAAAGACGTTTCCAGGGGTGGGGCAGGGGGAGATATTATGAGAGAGGGGGATGCTTATTTCTTTGTGTTTGTGTACACTTTTGTTATATGAATGTAGGTTTTTGTTTTTTGCTTTTACAGGGACATGCTGCTATTTTGCGGTAAAATTTAGTAGGTTTTTTGTATGTGTGTGCGTGGGTACTAGTGGTATATGCTGTAATTTATTTGAAGCCCATAAATCTAGATTTACTTTATACAGTTTACAAAGAAAACAAAAAGTACTATTTAAAATTTTTTAAAGGGATTTGCAAACTAAGTACCCGCAATCGTTTGCGTTTGACGAAAATGATTTACTGAAATATAATACAAAATATCGGCTTTCAGTTTCATCAGAAATGTGTGAATATATACATTGTACATGCAAGCCAAAAATTATATTTTATCTTTTTTTTTCTGATATCACCTTTTCAAAACATCGCAACGTAATGAGTACTGTTTCTTCACCCCAGAAGAGAGAAAATCTATGTCAGGAGTTGATTTCCGGTCACTTAAAGCAGAAACGATGTTTTAAATGAAAAAAGTTATACTTGTCTTTTTTATTATAAATACTAAGAAATTTGGAATAGGAAAGCAGGTACTGGTTTGAATTCACTCCTGTAGCAACACTTCAAGTCAATTTTTATTGAGCTCGAGACCGTTATAACTGCTAATTCGCGGATAATCCCTCCTCATCACACTTCATCATAGAGTTCACTGGGATTCCAACCAGCGACTCTAGCCTACAAAGCCAGTGCGCTAAGTTGAAAAAAAATAAATAAAAACCGGTCGCAAGCTCAATAAAAATTGTTTAATATGATTTATTAGGCAACAAGATAACAAACAACCAAATTGTATTTCCATAACATAGTTCATTTAATAGCTAAAAGTTCATTCAACAGCTAACACAAGAATACATTTTTTTAATTTCATATAGGACTCGGGAAAATGCAAGAAAAAAACCAAAAAATTTGTTCAAAATTTTCAAATCTTCAATTAAAAAAATTAACGTTGATTTTTAAGAACTTTTTTGTGTCAAGAGTGTTGCGCATTTTTTTGTTTTTCATATAACGCATGAAGAAAATTTTTTTTATATGGAAGAAAATGCACGACACAAAAAAATTCTCAAAAATCAGCGGTAACTTTTAGAGACTTGAAACTCGCACCTTATTATACTAAAATTTAATTGGCTACAAAACTGCATAATTGAACTCTTTCTATGAAATAGAATTGAAAAGTTGAAAATTTTGATTAAAATTTTTTGGTATTTCCTAAATTTTCCCGAGAAATTTATGAAATTGAAACAATTTATTCTGCTGGTTTTCGCTGTTGGATGAAGCATATTTTTGTAAAAAAAAATAAGAAAAATTGGCATGGAAATATAAATTTCTGGTTTGATTTAAACAATTCGAAAATTTTTGGAAGAATTGCTTTACAGGGACCATTTTTAAATGGCATTGGGCAGTTTCAGAAACGCAAGATGGGGGTTTATTTATTTATGGTGTCTAAACTGTCTGAAAATTCGAATTTGATTAACAATGTTTGTGTATCTCGAGAAGCCAACACTAAAAAAGGAAAACGAAAAGGGCGTTCTATGTTTTTAGGGTTTCTAATTAAGAATCTGATATAAGATTTTAAAAATTCGAAAATTGTAAATCCATGTTGGATCTACCATTAATCTCGCTAAAGTTAAAATCAAACCTACTTGCATGGCCTATGAGTAACATTATCATCTCGTATCATCTGAGTAACTCATACGCCATGTACGTATGTACGTGGCGGCCGCTGTGGTGTAGTGGTTAGAAGTGCGCACTACTATTCGGTAGGGTGCGAGGTCGAGCCCAGTTTCCGATCAATATCAAAAACAAAAGAAATTAAAAATTTTGTGTGATAGAGGTCGCCCCTCGGCAGGCCATGCCATGAAAAACAGCTTCTCATAAAAATACAATCGGAGTCGGCGTAAAACTTTAGGCTCCTCGGCCAAACACTAACAGACATACATATGTGTAAGTGCCAATCTAATATTATTATTATAGCATGTTTTCTGTTGCTTTGTAATGCAAAATGATCCATTCGACTCAAAGCTGCTGATTTCAATGTTTTCGTAACTGGTTACAAGTATTAAGGCCTAGTTAACCGAATACTCTAAATCTAACCGAATATTTTTCAGGGATTATATAAAAGATTTATTTCCACATGGATACAAGCCATGAAATTCCATTTTTTCTTTTCTAAAAAACAACACAAAAAAAAATTTTCATGAAGTCAACATCCGGCAAATCCTAAGCGGTGTATGCATTTAAGCAATAAATAATGAGTTATGGGACAAACTGCGCCAAACGCCTCACATTTCTTTCTCCTTTTATTTCAGCTGAAATCGTTTTAGATATTTTTTTTTTCAACTTCTTTTGTTACACACGCGCTTGTGAGTATGTATGTGTGTGTATTTATTGCTAGGTCTCGTCAACGCCTATCAATTTTTAAGCTCCATAAAAATACATTCTGAGCCATGAACATAAAAATAGGCACACAAATATATGTACATGTGTGCATGTTTACGCTTTGGCATAAAATTCATCCATGCAAATATGTTATTTCAAAAATATGTATGTATGTACGTACAAACATATGTATGTAAATTTTGCTTGCATATTTAGGAGCCCACCTATTTGTGTTGTTTCTTTTTTCAAGTGGATTAGGAAAATTTTGTTCTTTATAGCTTACAGCTCAAACTAGAACATAATTTGTAGATATATTTACATACATATTTACATTTTTACATATATTTACGCCCTTCGCTTGAATAGAATGGAAATAGAAATTAGAATTAAGTGAAAAAAAGACATAAAACCTCCAATTTTTAAGGAATAAATACATATTTCGATTCATGCATGTGCTGTCTCAGGGGACTTTTCAACCAACTTCAGAGCACACTTTTCACAAGAGAGAGAGAGAGAGAGATATTGTGTTGGTCACGCATAAGTCAGAGTCACGATTGAGAGAATACAAAGGTTGCGCCGATCTCGGACCGCTATTCCTCTCTTAACGAGTTTGACAGAATCGTTGTTTGCATGACGTCACACTTGTGCAACTTGTTTACGTTTTCCTTGCAACATTTTTTCTTCTTCTTCCATTCTTGCTCACGTTTTGGCATTTCTCTCTCGCAATTGCACCAGTGTGACGTCACCCAAAACTTATTCTCAAAAATCCTCTCTGATCGGCGCAATCTTGTATTCTATCATTCTTGAGTCAGAGCTACTTCACTGTCAGAGAATATAAAGTCCTGTATTTTCACCTTAAGTCTTCTGATTACGTGCCGAGTGGCCTCCTGGATGGCCAGTACCTCCGCATGGTGCGGTCATTTTATCGTTGTTGGTGAAGGTAATTGACGGTACATATGTAGTAGTCGGTACTTGCAGGTATTGGTATGGGTTTCATCGCCCTTAAGATTTTTGAGTGGCCGGATGTAGCATGAGTCCAGAAACTTGCCTATCTGAGTCTTAGCGCTGCAATAACTGCTATATGTGTAGCAGATGTAGAATCGCATTCAGAGCTTTAGTATGTGAAGCGCATAGAGCTTCGTTATTCAAAGCTCCGCACTCCTTTGTACGCTTTAAGTAAAGAATAACTTATATTTTATCGAATTTCCAACTGAATCGATTTATTTTGTCGACACTGACCAAGCACGGCCAACACTTAACAAAAATGTGAGCGCAAAATACACTGTGTGAAAAAATAAAAAAAAAAATGTATATACTTTTTTCGAAGCTTCCGCGTATTGTAAATATGATCAAGCAAAAAAAATTTGCATACCAGAATTTTAAGCTAATAATATTATTTCCGTTTACCCGATGAAAAAGCATATGGCATTCAAGAGAACACATACATGCTGCTTATAACGATGTATAAGTTATTAAATTTTCTCAAGAAGGGTCGGCGGAAGCGTACAGAATATACGGAATATTGTAATTATTATTATTTTTTTTTTGATAACGTTTTGAATGACTATTTTTTTATTAGCAAAGTACACCGCCCTCTTATACATATCTATATTTCTTTTTTTAGTTTTTGTAAGTCTTTTTAGCAAACTGCCCCGTGACATAGGCGGAAGTTTGAATAGTTAATAGGTTACATATTTGTTATAGACCGGTTGATATCTCGGAAGTTCAGATTCTGAACCCCCAGAAATTAATTTTCAATGGAAATTGCGCTAACTAAAATCCTGGCAAAATTCTATAGGATGTGAACTGAGAGGTGCTCACTTACATTGAGAGCCTCGAATCAACTTATTTTACTGACTTTAATCTGGACCACTTAGAGTTGTGACTCTTGCAGTGGCCAGCGAGTATTCTAACTGATGCAAGAACATTTAATAGAAACTAATTTGGCACGAATGTATTGGGGTGATTAATACGACTGAAACTTGGCTATGATTTCTTTAACATTTTGGTGGAATGCTTTTAAGTCTTACTTATTCCAGAATTTTTATATTGAATGACTTTCAAATATTTAAAGAAATCGGTTAAACTTTTAGTTTTTATTTTGCTATTGCTAAGGGCCAATTTCATAATGAAGCACTTTAAGTGCCTTATTCAAAAGTTTTCTTTTAGTTAAAGTGTTATTTAAATGTACTTTAAACAAGAAGTGTTTTCATAATACACTGGCAATTCAATAATAACAAAAGCTTCATATAAATGAAAATATCAAAGTGGGCAATGCTGATGTCGGCAAAATTTCATCAGCTGGTTGTCATAAATATGTTATTGTGCTACGAAAATGACATAAGTTTTTTTTCTTACAAAAGGGACCTTTGTGTCATTTAAATTGTAATTTTGGGTATTTATGGACACCTTTACCTTTAAAGTGGCTTTATGAAATCGATCAGCAAAATAAAGCATCCTTTAAATTTTAAAATATTCTTTAATTTTATTATGAAATCGCCCCCAAGTCTGACAAAGCTTCTTTGTATTATTTGTATATTCAGCACACTTTCAAAGAGCTTTTCATGCTCACCCACGGTAACTCTGGACAGCAAAAACGATCAAGTAGTTACATATAAAATATTTATGTAAAACTTATAACCTCTTCATATTTTCGTTGACTGAAATCAACTAAACTGTTAAGAAAGTAAATTGAAACTTTCGTTCAATACATTTGTAGAAATGAAGATCTAATGAAAGAAAGAAATTTTTAGAATCTTGGCGAGCGTTTCGTACAAAAATAAGAAAAAATGCGGATCGCATAAAATGTGATTCAACAAAACCGCATGGAAAAGTGCCGAAAATTTTAAGTAAAATCAATTCGTCATGCCGCAGAAAAGTATACACACACACAAACGGGAAGCTAAAAATGCAAAGGCAGCCTTACAAAACAAATATCAAATGGAAAATTTACTTCAATTGTTGATTGCAACATTTATGGAAATTTTTATGTAGAGCTACTTTTATATGTATGAATGTATATAGACAAATAAATATGTAGCACAGCTGTATATATTATGTATATACATATGTATATAAATTTCTGCTAAATTTTTTTATGAAAATCTGTACAAGCGCGCAACAGCCTATGGAAAACTCGGAGAAAAAGGTTCCACCACAGACGCATACATACATACGTAGGCATTCAATATAGGGATAAGGGAAATAATATGTACATATATGTGTGTGTGTATTTGTGTAAGTCCTGTAGGTGAGCGCGCAAACTGGTGCCTTCGATACTCCGACCGGGAGTCGGGAGAGCAGCTACACAATAATACTTAAAATGAAGTGGAGCAGCTGTGAATGTAGGGGCGAATTTGCAGGTGAAAAGGAATCGAAAAAACGGGATAAAGTTATATATACATACATATGTACGTATATACATATGTATGTATTTGTGTTGCGCACGGGAGATTAAAGAATGTGTAGCCAGTAAAAATTACGCTTGAACAAAAACGAATCCACATGAATACACAAATGTAGAAGAAATTTGGCCAAAATTAAAATTTTAATTATAGAATTTACATAAATAAAATTAATACAAATTTGAAACGTCGAGTGGACGTGGCGTATGAGTAACATTTTTATTAAAGTATTTGAAGAATATGTATGTACGTAAGAAAGCGGATGGCTAAACTTTTTCGTAGAGCGCAGAATAATTATCGTCTTTTTTGTGATGTATTGAGTAAAATAATTTTAGTTTTTTTTCTTTCACGCATATCACTCAATGCGAAAATACATTATTTCACTTTTTTTTTAAATAAATCGAAGATTTTTTTTTTATTTTCACGCTATTCACAACCCAATTTTCTTCCCTTCGTATTTACACTTAACCACTACAACGCCACATTTAGGCTTAACACGTACACAGGCATACTGAAAATACCGTACATATGTATGTGTGTGTGAATACACACGTACAAGTGCGCACTCATGCACACTAATACACACACACATACACAGCCAAACGCACGATTTTTGCCTTGTTATAGTGCCGCGTTGCGCTGCTGCGACTTATGCTTGGTTCATTCTTCTTCTTCTTCTTTCACTACCAAATACATCACACAACATCACAGCGGCGGCGGCAGCGCATTAAAAAACCGTTTTTTCGTTTCGTACAAACCAAACTGCTCGAATGCTCGTTGCGCACTGGAGCCGCTGGTACCGTTAGCTGGCGCTCGGCTAGACACCAGTGCCGCCGATACAGCAGACGAAGGCTCAACGCGATGCGACAGGTCGATGTTAGCGTTCGCCGAACGCACTTTACACACCTTCGCCAATTCGCTTGCGCTCTCACTCTTGGACACGCTCTCAGTCTCTTGCTCTCACGCGGCCAGTTCTGTAACGCTATTGTCGGCTGTAGAGCTGTTAACAGCAGTGTCGTTTTGTCTCGTCGGACAGCGTGGGATAGGACTGTTTCAACTGCGTTGCCATTTTAATGCCTGCCTGTTGCTGCTCCGGTTCCGTTTCCGAATGTTTTCAACCTTTTTTTCATTTTCTGCTAGCCAGGACAATGGGCACTGCTGTTCGTGTGTTTGGTGCGGGCCATTGTTCGGGAAATTCGGCCAATAGGTCAGCAACGATTCTCGACTGTCAGAAAGTGGCAAAACGCAACTGTTACGGTAGTGTTTGCTGGTAAATGCTTTCGCTTGGTTCAGCTTATTCAGCTAATTACTTCTATTTTGCTTAACTTTATTTTATTTAGACCTAATTATTTTTAATTTTGTATTTCTGTATGCAAGAAAGTTCTAAATCCATTATTTATGTAATCATGAGTAATAAAAATAATAATTTGGCGCTTAAAATTTTGCAAAGTTTTTTTACGCTGTCTACGAAAGGCAAATGCGAAGCTTTTTCCTAGGAGAAATACACTTTTTTCTAATTTTCGCGTTTCTCGGACCAGGGATCGACCCCAGGTCCTTTGGCGTGGTAGTACGTAGTACTAAGCTCTAACCACTCAGCCACAGTGGCCTCCATTTAAGTATGAAAATATTAAATACTAATTGATAGACTTAGACCCCGATAGTTGGTCCTTTGTTATACCGCTGAGAGTGGCAACTGCTAAGTTAAAGCGATAATAGCGCCGTACCGAGAACGAAGTTTCGCAGGCAGCAAATGTTAGTCCAGCAGAGCTCCTACGGGCTATTCAGAAAGTACGAACCCAAGCGCCCAAGCCGCAGTCTAGCAAAATCTGAGGAGGCCAAGAAGAAATGCTGTGATAATTCCACCTCGTCGTCCTCCATGAAGCTGCCATAAAAGGGATCCAGTGTAATATTTAATCTACCTGTGATTATCCCGATAGGAAAGTGGCCTAACAGTACACCTATCATAATGGATATATCCCGCTTAGAGAGCTTAGGGAGATCCTTAGCCCATTCCCGGTCCATCTTCGGTCAGATTGGCCTCGCAGTAGCATCGGCCGTACGGTTTCCTGCGATATCAGTAAGGCCTGGCATCCGTACAAGTTCTATAAAGTAATATCCCGATGCGATTGAGAGTGAATTAAGGCATTTTCCAAAAGCTTCCAACGTACCGTAAGTGAGCGCAGGGTTCTGATTGCCGTCCGGCTGTCTCAGTAGATATTAACTTCGCTTACCGCCATCGTGCACAAAAGCAGCCAATCGACTGCCCCCTTAAAGGTGGCAACCTTCACCTGATAAACACTGCAATGATCTGGAAGCCTTTAAGTTTGATGGAGAGCTCGATAGAAGATACCGCGCCAGCGACCCTTCCGTCAAGCCGCCGCCCCTCCCTACTCATCCCTGGATGGGATGTGGGTGGGAAGCGGGCTAGCTGGTGACAGGCTAGTCACTCAGTGACCCGTGTTTTTCGGGATGAAATCGAAGGCTTCGAAAATACTAGAGTGTCCAGGCCGCGAATCAGTCAGGCAATCATTGCTCTTAAATATGACTACCGCCCATGCTGCAGCTGCTTTCATTTGCGATTTCGACAGGTGCTATGTTAGGCAATGGCGTTAAGGGCCGGAGTGGAAATGGTCTTAAGCGACCCACTGATTATATTGAGGGCTGCTGGTTGTACTCGCACCATCCGACTAACTAACATAGTCTTCCGCCATGAAGTTAAGGGAGCGTAGGACAATTCCAATCTTAGCGAGCTCAACTGCTATGCCGGTTCGAAATATTTCACTATGCCCGGAAATCCATATCAGGTAATGGTGAAACTCGGGGCTAGCTCATTCAAAGCCTTTCTATATACCGATTACTACCTTCGAGAATGGAAGTATGGAAGAACGTGAGTGAAAAAAATTGCCAAAAATCAACGCGATTTTTTAGCAACTTCAAGCTTGCACTTTGTTATACCAAAATTAGATGGGCTATAATAATAATCTGAATAAAAAGTTGCAAATTTATTGAATTTTCCTGAGTTTTGCACAAAGTTTAGATATTACTATATATATATATATATTACTATATTTTTATAAAAAATTATCTAAAATAAATTAAAATAAATTAGAATAAAAACTTTGCAGATATTGCGAAAAATTCTCTGTGCCAATACTGTACTGTATGTAATACTATGTATGCACATTGCTGTTTTTTTTTTAGTTTTCACATATTCAATATTTTTGTAGTGTATTTCAATGAATTCTAGTTAATTCTCAGTCTTTTTATGAGGTATTTTCAAAACTTTTCTTATGCGAATCACACTTCAGTGACTTTTCTCACTTCTGCATCATCTGCAATAAGCACTTCTTACATGGTTTTGCGCACACATATATACATATATATTTAAAATAAAAATATTATACATTTTTATTTTTACTTCTTTAGCTAAATAGCGTTCTGTTCTCGGATATCCTAAAAAAGTGCATTTGGTCTGCATATGAGAGCATATGTTCCACAATGTTCAAACATATACATGTACATATTTACATACATGTGCACTGTGTACATTTCATCTGCAACTACTTTCGCACTACAGAATCCTTGATGCAGTCACTTGCAGTGGGTTTTCCAATTTTCTCAACATTTTATTTGCATAGAGTCCGCAATAGCGGTAATAGCAATCACAAAACCTCGTTCTTCACTTGGCATTCGTTTTGTACATACAACTATACACATGTTTGTTTAGATTTTTTCTTCCACTCCACGTCGTATCCCAATGTACCGTTAGAATTGGTTTTAAATTGATAAAGTAGTTAATGGCTTAAGTATATGAGTGCCATGAGTGTTATACCATTTACTATCCCGGATGAAGCTGTGGAGCTGCGATATTTTCACTTCAGCTATTTCCCACAAACTTTTGAAAAAGCCTAATACCAAATGCTTGAGACGCCTTGTCTCTTCCTCATCCCTACAACTTCTGCAAAGCGAGCTTGTATCATTTGTAGACAGTGGGCCTAGTTGAAAAATGTATGAGAAACATTACACAAAAATCCTAGGATGACGTAAGTAATTCAGTTTCGACATCTAAGATTGACCGCAGCGTGTTTGCTAAAACTTTCGTTGTTTCGTAAGTAATTTTTAGCATTTCATAGCTTATAGCAAACACTCTGCCGTCAACCTTAGTCGGTCTAGGGATGCAAAAGATGCATCGATATTTTTATTCCGTGAGTCCAAGGGCCTCTTTCGCGACTGCGCCTTCTTGTGCTGCGCTGCTCACGGCGCCTGACATACCGATGCTTGCGAGTCTCTCTGCTCTTCCAATTTTTTTCTGCTTACTGCTTTTATCCAGTGCTTTTCATCAGACCTGCGCTCCATAGATTAAAATCGGCAACCTGATTGTGGTGTACATACAGTGAATGATATGCGGTGACAGCTCCCAGTTTTTCCCGAAAGCCCTTTTGCAGATTAGTTTACCTGCTGCTATGCCCTTCTAACCACTTGCCTCTGCGTTGTTTATCTACATAACTTTGAAGTCAAGGATACCACCTAAGTACTTCGGCTCGGCAGAAAGTTTGAGGCTAATCCCGTATAGCTTTGGTAAGGAGAATTTTTCCTGGCCCATTTTATTTTGCCCAGTTGGAAACACTGCCGAGTGTCGATTTGTCGGAGATTAGTATAGCGCAGTCATCATCGTAGGCCGCAGCAGGGACTCCCTGCGGAGTTCCCCTTGTCGTTGTTCTGAAAATGGTCTCTGAGCTTACAGCTGCGCTGGCTACTCTGCTTTTCAGCATCGAGTTGATACACTGCTAGATGCCGTGTCTCTTCAGGGATCTACTAATTGTGTCCATTTAAGGTGATAGTGCCCTCAACATCTAAGAAGCTGATCTTTCAATGGACTACTATTGTGGAGATCGCTTACGATAGGGATGCTGCGCTATGTCTATTGTGTGTATGCAAGTAATATCCCTTACAAATAAGTCAGTATGTCTTTCAAATGTTTCCACCAGAATGATGAGAGACTTATTGGTATAAAATCCTTTGGCGAGGTGTGATTTAACTTTCCTGCATTTTCCAAGCATTTCGTATATATGCTCATAAGATAGAGTACCACTTTTTCCGATATACTTAAATAATACATATAAACGTGGTGCCATGATTCAACACTCGGCTAATTTCCTTAAGCTTCTACACCCGTTTTCAGCTATCACTACTCGCCTATGACCGATACTGCAGTTTGCAGCTTGTTGCCTTTTTTTCAACTGAAATACAAATGTCGAAATTATCGAACAGATAAGCCACTGCATTAGTCGGTTTTAACAAGTTAATCTACTAGAATATTTGCTGATTAGTTTGGCTTTTCATTGCTGAAGAATTATGGGTTGAATATTTTTAACAGCAGATTTTAGCAAGTCAACCAGCCCTTTGTTTAATCCACGTTGATGTCCTTTCTCCTTAAAGAGAACACTTTTAATTTCAATTTGAGAGTAATGACCTACCTAACACTCTCCAAAGACCCTGGCAAAATATTTATTTTCTGCTTGTTGGGTTGCATGGAACTTCTTACCACATACTACATATCGTCGTTTAAAGTGCAAAACCGCGTATCAACAAAATGCAAAACCGCGTATGTGAAGTTTTAGAAATCATTATCTGGAGGGTAAAAACACTCATATTTCAAAATGGTTCTCTTTTTTATAAAGCAATCGCATTTCTGGCTAGTATATTTCAGGACGAATGGATAAGGATTGAGCCAAGAGCTTTGTGTGAGCAAATCCAATTTTTTGCAGCCAATGTCGGTTACGCGGTTTTGCAGAATGACGATACGCGGTTTTGTACTTACAAAGGAGACAGCTGCTGCTTATCCATTTCTTGTTAGATACTTAAGTATATACAGTGACTCAAACAAATGGCCACGTGTTGTTTTTTTTTTTTAATATTCGTAATGTCGTTCGAGCTAATTTTTTTTGTTATTTTTCTATAAAAATATCGTCCAAGCTTTAACCAAAACCATTTAATTCACTGTTTCAAACTTTATACAAAATGTACCTAAGATTTTCAACAAATTTTCATGAAAATGTCAACTTTTTACTCTGAATATTTAGACAATTTTTGTGTATGCAGTTTTATAGCCCACACAACTTTAGTCTAATGAAGGGCAAGTTTCAAACGGTTAAAAAATCCTGTGTACTTTGAGAATTTTTTTTTGGTGACGGATTTTTGCACTTTTTTCCATAAAGGCGTGAGTTTCTTATGAAATAAAATTGCGTGAGGCCGTTCGCAACAAAATTTCAAAACATCAACGCCAGGTTTCGTAAATTTCACTTGTTGTATAAAAAAAAAAAAAACAAAAAGTAGTCTAAAAAAAAAATCTCAAAAATCAACGCGATTTTTTAGCCGGTTGAAACTTGAACTTCATTAGGCTAGAATTGCATGGGCTATAAAACTGCATACCCAAAAATGTTCTAGAGGTTCAGAATAAAAAGATTTTGATGAAAATCTATTGAATTTTCCTTAATTTTTTATAAAAGTTGAAACTGTGATTGGTATGCTTTTGGGAAACACTTGGACGACATTTTTAAAGAGAAATAATAAAACAAATTTGCTCTAAAACATTACGAATATCAAAAAAAAACAACACGTGGTCTTTTGTTTGAGTCACTGTATGTACGTTTGTATGTGTGTAAGTATATATTTACATTTGCATACGCACTACCGCACACACACATTTCACCAATGTCGGCGGAGTACATTTGCGCTTCACTCAAATACATTGCCAGTCCATGTGGTAAGAAGAGTGAAGTACAGGTTGATACCGTTACTGCAACTATACTATCCCAGCAGTAAAATTTAGAGACAGTCTGACAAAGCTCTAGTTCCGAACTACATATCTCAGAACTATCTCTGAACTAGTGGCCAAAATGAATGCAGAGCGGGACAGTTGAAACTTGCGGTGTAAATGTGAAAATGCTGCCTACTCGTACAATACGAAAGTAGCTCAGCAAGAAGGCCTCCGACTCAACCATCGTTGGTCGCGAGTTCAAATCGCGATGGAGGCAGTTGTGAGTTTTCAAATTTAATGAATTTACATTGTTGCGTGTAGCTCACATTTTTTTTCTTTATAAAATATGTAACAAAAATGGAATCTGTGAAAGAAAAGAAAAAACAAAAAAAAATTTACAAAAATCGAATCTCAAATACGTTTTCGTTGAAAAAAAACACTGTCCAAAACGGAAGCGGTTAAAAACTGATTGCAAAGTAATGCACTGGGCGACAATTACCACCGCCAATGACATCGCCGTGTAAAACTGGACAGTTGAAAGCATTGCTTGGGTATTGAGCTAGAACTAGTAATGCCGGCAAAAGGTCTAGTTCCACGCTAGTTCTGAGCTAGTCAGATTTTCTGCAGGGTTGTTTAAGTTTCATTTTTATACCCGAGCGCACTTGTGCACAAGGGTANCAATATTTCGAAATTTAAGGACGCTAATTTACTTAAAATGTATACACCCCGGCTTATCATGTAGCGGTAGCTTTCGGAAAGGTGGAAAACATATATTTAATACTTGCGCCGGGTATTTAATGTTCGGCTCCGCCCGAACTTAGACTTTCTTACTTGTTATATGTATACCCTTTGATGCACGGCGGGTAACTTTTGCATTTTAAGTGGATATTTTGTATGCACAAATATATCATTCGGTTAAAATGTTAATTCAAGTAAAGTACAGTTAGTATTTAATTAAAAGCAGCTTATTTACATTCTACCAACTGAACAATCGTCAATGGTGGGTGTTTGGCTACCAACTGTCTAGCTGCCTAACTTACCGAGTACGGTCAAATATCCAAATACAACTACACCTGCAAACTACCATATTTGATTGGTGGTTTTTTTGTTATCGCTTTTTTGTCTTTTCTTTTTTATTAAGCGCACTTTATAGCTTCATCACTTATCAGTCGACAACACTCTACAGTGTGGTCTACACAAAAATATAAAAAAAATATAAAGTGTGAAACCTTTTCCTATTTTTTTTTTTGGTAGGTAAAAATATACCTAAACATATTCATCGAAATATAAATCGAAAATAATTTATTATTTAGATCAGCGAGTCATCTCCCTATCTCAATTTCGGGTCCATTCTCGATTTCACGTGGAAATTTCTTATTTTCATCCTGGCTTGGATCAACACTATCATTGTAATCAGCTTCATTTCGACGGAATTGAGATCGAAATTGTGAAAGAAATCAATGTGATCTCTACACATTTTTATGCGAAGTTCGATTTTTTTTAAATCTGCACATAGTTCCTAAATAAAAACAACAACCAGCCGTGGAGTAAAAACCACACAAGTCCTTTGCAAACATTGTAGCGGATCAACTGGTTGATGTCACTTAGTTTGTTAACTAGTATGAGACAAAGCGGAGGTTTACCAGCTTAGCAATTTTCTACCACTTTCCATTATGGGATAAACGACATCTGTCTTTGAATTGTGAAGACTACCTACCACTTCTGGGTTTTCAATGCATTATTAATCTCTTAACGGTCTGGATGTTCAAGATAACATGGAAGAGACATTATCTTCCATTTTACAATTGGTAATGCCGACTACTGACTAACAGTGTTGCCCATTGAAAGTCGTGTTGCCCCACACAACAAAGTTTGTTCAACTTGCTAATCGCTTTACGTGATATTGAGCCTTACCGCTTAAATTCTTATCGAACAATGACCGGCACAAACTTGCACTAGTTAGTAATGACTGATGTGATTTGTTCACTTTTAAGAGCTCCCTTGTAGAGTATGTTATTCACCTTAAAAGATACTGCAGTTGGAAGCTACGAGTCTTTTTTTCTTTCATTCAAAGTGACGCTCTCTAATGTGTTTACAAGGTACACTGAACACTTGGCCAGCAAGCTCAACGACCTCCTGACATAAATTTTACGATAAGCTGCCTTAAGTTAGAATAATTTGATTTCCTGTCGAAACAATGTAATACTTTTATCCAGTTCTTTTATTTTTTTTGCCTTTAATTTGCATTATTTATGTGTAGTTTGTATTAGAATAAGCAGAAACCAGTGTTGCCACCAAAATTGTGTTTTTTCTTAATATTCTTCATAATTGTATTTAACGTCGTCATCAGTTATGACTTTCTAAAAACTTATAGATTTAAAACAAAAAATTCAATCAAAGTAAAAATGGGCCTGAGTTTATTATTCCAATACCGAATTTTATTTTTATTAGCACCTTAATATCAAATTTACAAAACTAACTAAATATACACGAAATAAGTCATGCCGATCTCTCATCTACAATACAACACAAAACTAGGATCAAAATACTAAATATAAATATTTTTGATAAATTTACATTGGAGGGTTAAGATAAATATTGGGAAATTGTTCTGTAAAAACTTGGTGGCGCACATTTGCGTACACACTTACTAATCTCATCTCGCAACTCATATCAACCGAAACCGTTGCCATTTTTAATCCAGCAAACATTAAAATAATTATGTTCTTCTGGCAACTCTACTCGTTTAGCACAATTGGCGAAACTTTATTTTCCATTTGCCCGAAAACAGAAATGCTAACATTAGTTCAATTACAAGCCTCGTATACGTCAGGCAACAGTTTATTTCGTGCTTTCGAAAATTGTAACTCTGCAACCTTCATTATACCGAATTTTGTGAATTTAAGCTTTAATAAGTACTACATAGCTACCGTATCGAGTTTTCATTTATTAATGAAAAGCAAAAAAATTAATTTCCTTTTTTCTTTTATTATTTTGACTAAGAAATAAGGAATGCTTACTGCATTTTATTTTTTCATAGCAAAAATATAAGAAAAATTTAACAGAAAACACAATAATATCCGCAAAAAAAACAGCAAAGCTTACATTTAAATTTTCTTTTGGTTACGAAAAGCTGAAAAGTTTAACTAGGAGAATCCCGAGAAAATTCCAAAATATACCGAAAGGTAATACGCGAAGAAAAAGTCTCGAAAAGTCGCGTAAAGCATCACAAAAAATACCGAAAAAACTGAAAATATTTCGAAATATAAAACACAAAAAATACAGAAAAGTCCTGACACGTTTCCGAAAAGTGCTACACGAAAATTCGGTAGACATACTGAGAGGTCTTGAAAATCTTCCAAGATGTTCAGAAAAAAACCAGAAAAGTAACAGAAACCCAGCTAAAAACCCCGAAAGAGCCAAGAATATGGTCGGGAATGTTCCGAAGAGTACCAAAATCGAATAGACTCCCAAAAAAAAACCGTAAATAAAATCCCGAATAAATCTAAAAAAAATCACGGAAAAGTAACCACAAAAAATTCCGAAAAAACTTGAATGGTCCAGAAAAATTGCCGAGGAGTTCGGAAAAAATCCGAAAGGTAGCTAAAAGCCCCGAAATATCGAAAAATAGAGTCGCAAAAATTCCGAAGAGGACCAAAAAATATTGAAGCAAATTGAATAAAATCACGAAAAAAACGTATATAGAATCTCGAATAAATCTAAAAAAGTCACGGAATAATCCCGAAAAGTAAAACACAAAGATTCCAGAAAAAACTTGAAAGGTCTCGAAAACTTTCGAGAAGCTCGGAAGGAACAGAAAAGTCGCAAAAAACCCCGGAAGCTCCAAAAATAAAGTCGCGAAAATTTCGAAAAGTACCAAACAACCAAAAAAATATTCAAACAAATCGAAAATAAAATCCCGAATAGATCCAAAAAATTCCCGGAATAATCTCGTAAAGCAAAACGCAGAAAACACAGAAAAAAATGAACTGTCCCGAAAAAAGTTTTTTTTTTGTCTTTAAAAAGCAAAAAAAAAAAGTTCGGTTTTTTTCAAAAGTCAAATTTTTCTTAAGTCTTCCCTTTTTGCATTTTTTTTCACCATGTCCTTTTAATTTCCAAAGTTAACAAGAGCAATTTATTTCTTGTATCTGATTATACATATATACCCATATAGACACCAACATATAACAAATTTACCTGACAGCATAAGCAAAAAGATCAGTAAAGCACGCCATCGGAAACTAGAAAGACAACTCCCATTAGGCTCTAGCACTTGTGTCGGAAATCCTTAGAAATCGGTGCAAGTAATCCCACCAAAGGTGGACACCACGCAAACGTAACAAAACCCATCCAGAGCTTAAGTGGAACTAGCCTTAGCAAAATGTTAAGGTTTGGAATACAGATCCTATTACTGACACTCGCAATCGCAGCCAGTGCAGAGAGTAAGCAAATCCAAAGTTCTCTTTACAATAATTCTAACCGTTATAACTCTTATTAGGGGACCCTCACGATTTCTCTTTCGAGAGATTGAATCGTAGAAATATGTTGACCAATGGCATGGCTACAGATAATTCGGCTGTGCCCACTGAGGAACTGGATCCTTATTATTGGCGCAAAATGGCGAGTGTCGAAATTCAAAAACGTCTGGTCGAGCAACCAAATACGAACAGAGCGAAAAATGTTATCTTCTTCCTGGGCGATGGCATGTCACTGACCACAATCACAGCCGCGCGCATACTTAAGGGACAGCGTGACGGCAAACCGGGTGAGGAGTCACAGCTCGCTTTCGAGAAATTTCCATACACCGCCTTGAGCAGAGTGAGTCTTCACTCATCTTTCTTTATAATCACAGCTCAGTCACTAAACACATTCCGCTATTTTAGACATACTGCACCAACGCTCAGGTGGCCGATTCCGCTTGCACTTCCACCGCTTATCTCACGGGCGTTAAGACTAACATTCTTTCGCTGGGCGTTGGTCCAAAGGTGAACTACAATGACTGTGAAGCCTCCATGGATCCGGCCAACGACCTCACTTCACTTTACGATTGGGCGCAGGCAGCTGGTAAATCCACCGGTTTCATCACCACCACCAGCCTCACACACGCCAGCCCATCCGGTGGTTACGCGCATGTCGCGAATCGCTTTTGGGAGTCTGATACAGACGTGCGCACTTATCTCGGTGACAATTACACCACCAATTGTGTTGATATAGCCACGCAACTCATTACCGAGGAGCCAGGCCGTAATTTGGATCTGATAATGGGCGGAGGTATGGGCAAATTTTTGCCAAAAACTATGATCGACAAATTCGGCAATCCAGGTGAACGGTCGGATGGCAAAAATCTACTCTCCGAATGGCAGCGCCGCCACCCGGGTGGTGTGCTGGTCAGCAATCGCAAACAGCTGCAGGCACTCAACATTAACCAAACCACCAGTGTGATTGGGCTTTTCCAATCAAAGCTGATGAATTACCATCTTCATGCAACGGAAGGCGAGCCGACCTTGTCCGAAATGACAGAGACGGCCATTAAATTTTTGAGTAAAAACGAAAACGGTTACTTCGTCTTCATCGAGGGCGGTCTGATCGATTACGGCAATCACAAAAACACACCCGGCATCACTCTGGATGAGACAATAGAATTCGAGAAGGCTGTGGAGTTGACGCGCAACTTAACCAGCACCGAGGACACACTCATTGTAGTGACGGCCGACCATGCACATCCGCTCAGCATATCCGGTTATCCCGTGCGGGGCAACAATATTTTGGATATCAACAAGATCAGCTACGATCGAAACGGCGTGCACTATGCGACGCTCAACTACGCAGCCGGTCCTAAACAATATCTGGATGAGAGTGGCAAGCGCCTTGAGTTGGAGGGTCAGTTTGGCGATGCCGGTAAGTCCTTGGTTGCTCAATTAACTTCCGTCTTACATTTGTTTGCGTAATTCACTTATCAAACTATTTTTTCTGTAGATTTTGTCTTCCCCAGCTACATCTCCACAGATGACGGCGTTCACAGTGGCGAAGATGTCGTCGTGTACGCTTCCGGACCATGGCAGCATCTATTCGGTGGTGTGCTCCAACAAAACACCCTACCCCACCTTATGGCATATGCCGCATGCATTGGGGAGGGCGCTAAGTCCTGTGCCGATATGGCAGTGCACTCATAAACGAACACACATATATACGTACACACGTTAGCAGAAAATCAATTCACTCATTTAACGTGCCCATCAACAGCGGAATAACTACCAACTCTTATCTCCACCAAACCACCAGCACGTGCCTTAATTATCAGTTCCTAATATCTTGAATTTCACTAACGGGTTGGCCACATAATCTGGGAGATAGCGAGTGCCAAGAAGGTGTTATTTATGTAGACATGCATGTATGTAAAAATAAATGAAAAGCTTAGCACTTCCCTGCGGAAAAAAATATTAATTGATTAAAAATACCCAACTTTTAGTTAGCTTTTTTTTGCGGGAGTTCAATAAATAACTAACTTCTAAGCAGCTATGATAAAACTAACTTTAAATTAGTTGTAAAGTCGTGCAGGAGTCATGCAGACATTATCGGGAGTTTGTTTTCTTTACAAGCTTCCATTTAAATATCCTCCTACAAAAAATACTTTCAATACACTTTCTTTCTTTCTGTACTTCACAAACTCTTTTTCGAATTGAGAACAAATTATGTCCAGCGGAGTACGAATATGGGACCACCTACAGCAGAATATGTATGTAAACAATTATGAAGTGTAATAAAATAAAAATAAAGCAAATAATTAAAAAAAAAAAATGTTTTGTTTTTATTATTAATATTTAATGAAACATAGAAATATAGTTTGCTTTCCTCAAAGGAAATATACCGATAATAGTGACATTTAGCTCTTTCCTAATCAACTTCAATTTAGATACATTTCCCGCAGGGTTTTAACAAATATGAAAGCGAACCTACAGTTGTGCTGGAACTGTAGTCAATTAACCAAACCAAGTGCAATAGTTGTATTTTTATGCCTTTGACTGTACCTATGTCTTACATATCGCTAGCTTAGAGTGAAAATTTGCTAAGTCCATTTTTTATGAAAACTCATATTTTGATATAGGAGGCTAGAGAAATTGAATACGCATAGTTTCGAAAATTATAAAGGTACTTGTTTTATTTTTTCCTCTTCATAAGCAATAAAAGAAGCATAAGTCCAAAAGAAGCACCACAAATCCGATAAGGCCAAAATAATACGACATCTTTTAATAAATATCGAATCCTTCTGATTCTTATGGAGTTTTGCTTTGCTTTAAACGCGCAAAATGTTTGATTCAAAGTCTTGCGAAATAGTTAAAGAAAATGGCTATAGGAAGATTTTTTCCTCTCCTGTAAAATTTTTAAAATGGGACTTAGCAACTTTTCTTTCTAAGCTAGCGATATAATAATTCTCTCGAAGTCTTATTATTTTTTTTATATACATATATATGAAGTCCCAAATTCGACTTTATTGGAAGCAAACATTTTGTTTTATCATAAGTTGGCAAGTATCCACAGTGCATAACGGGAAATTCGTTTTGTTTCAGTTCGTTATTATAGCTTCGCTTTATTGCTTCCAAAAACTGGTGATTACATTGTTTCTATACTATTGATAGCACACTGCCGATTTTTGTTTACACAAGTGCAGTGATTGTAAAACAATTAATAAAGTTTCGATAACATTTATTGTGGATAAAAGGTTGATTAAAGGTGTAGGTGTGAGCATACATATATTACTGGAAATAAATATATGTATGTTGAATGTGGTATTTTGTTCAGATAAAAATTCATTGCCGCACGTGAATGTCTGGTGCGTGGTAATTTTTCCAATGTCCAACTTCTATTAAGATTATAAATAAAATTTTATCCGACATATTTATACTGTAGTTTATGGCTTTTTGTAAAGTGTTTTATATCTGCGTGTCAATGTTTATGAAATCAGCTATCACTTTTTGCCTAAACGATGTGTTTTTTTTTTTTCTTTACGCTGGAAAGTGCAATTAAAAGGAGGGAACTGTACAATATTTGCTACAATAGAAACAACATGATGACAGAAGACAAGTGCTGTGTTATCGTATTTATGTAAATATGTAATGTAAAAATGGGCTTCAAAGTAGAGCAAAGGGATAGCTATTGAACAGATGTGCAAGTCTCCGTTCATATGTATGTTTATATGTAGTTATATTGAACAAAAAAGAAGAAGAAAGAAATTTTCTGATCAAAGCGTGAAGGCGAAGCCCCTATACCATAAACTTTTGGCTGCCAAAATGGAGTGCTTGCTATCCAAAAGATGTACTCAAATGTGAGTTTGCAAAGTTTTGTAGATCAAACTACAAAAAGACTTTAAAAGAGCAAAAAAAAACTTTTAAAACGTTGAAAATGCGTTGAACTTATTTTGCTGTATAAGTGAGGATGTGGGCATTCGCGATATAAGAAGACATTCGATGACAGTTTCGAAGAAAAAACAGACCAAAATAGAGAACGTTGAATGACATGGAAGATGGCACACTGCCGAAACCGGTTGGTCTCCAAACCAAATTTGACAAGCGATGGCAGAAAATCGTTCAACAATACATCATATATATTTTTCTTTTTCAAACAACAAAATCACAAAAATTTAATGAAAATAAAAATAAGAAAATTAAATTGAAAAACAGAAGAAAATAAAATAGGTTCCTAAAAATTAAATTAAATTAAAAAGAATGTACATATATTTTTCTTTTTAAAACAATAAAACCGTAAAAATAAGAGGTAGTTCAGTATAAAATGGAATTTTAAAAATAGAATAAGTCTTTATAAATTAAATAATATTAAAAAAATATATTTTTATAAAAATAAAATCCAAAAATTAAAATGAAATTAAACTTAAATAGCTTAATCTTAATTAACTTTAATTAAAAAAAAAAAAAAAAATCCGCTGCCCGAAAATTCGAACCTCAGATCTTTCTAATACAGCGACGGGCAGAGAGAGTTTTTACTCTGCGCGCGTCGAAATTTATAGAAGACTTTCGTGCCAGAGTGAACAAAATCTTACAAGCTATCTTGCCTACGGTCTTTCAGTAGTGTCACAAAAGACTTTCAACTGTCTTAGCCAGAGTTGCCCTGTAAATCCTAACATTTCATATAGTAAAGTGTATTTTTTATTACAATAACTAAGACATGCCCATCTGGTCGATTTCGCCTACTTTTAGTATGAACCAGAGCGTTTACATTTCCATTACGATTAGTAATCGTTAATGTTTTTGCGGTTTTTAATTTTAATGATTATTTTAATTTTCTTACATAACACAAAAATTAATAATAAATTATAATTAATAAAAAACTTTCAGCGTACAGAGTTTCATCTTGATAGGTCATCGTAAAAACAAGTTATCGAGTGTTTCCCATATAGATTGAGCGTTTGAACCAACGTTCGGCTATGCCGGCCGAAATATAAAAGCTCAATAAACCCCTAAGATTATAAATTAATTTAAACTGAAAATATTGCTGTGGGCGGAGCCGCTGTATAGATCTAGCATTTAAATATAATTTTCTAGCCATATACCTGCCTGCCAGCATCTTAAGCCCTCCGCACTTCCTCTTATCTTCCTCTTGAAAGTGATCGTCAGTTCGCTCAGAGAGTGCTTGATTTCTTTGAGTTTGTTTGGAGTAGTGGTTCCCAAATTCTAGTAGTTCCCCAGTTTCTTAAATTTTTTCGTTTCGGAGAATTTCCTTAGCCGTCTTTTTTGGTGTAAACTAAGGCATTCCAACCCGGAGCACCTTAACAATCCTGGGATTTAGGGATGCAAAAATCTCTTATACCGGGATGCCGGGATTTTTCGGGACATCGACTTTATTACAATTTTTACAGTTTGCAGTAGGCTCACCGTTCTCAGCAGTCGAAAAGAAACCACACAAATTCACTGTCACCACATTTAGTTTTACGCGACCGTAATTTAATGTTAAAATATTTGTTTAGTATTCTTAAATATCTATATTAACTGCAAAAATACTTCCTCATTTTGGCAGAAATTCAATTGCCACTAAACCATGCCAACAAAATAAAATGAAGAACAATTCTGTCACACTGTAAAAGTGTCTTGTGTTTTTAATTGCTGCCAGTTGTTTCATTTTTGCACAGTTCTTGCAGATCTGAAAGTCACTTCCGAATGCAAATAAATCAAGTTCAATTTGAATGCAAATTTTGGTGTTCTTTATTTCTCGTTTTTCATGTCAAATGCACGTGAATGCATTTTTTCGTTTTCAACAGCACTTTTGCTTTGTAAATAAATCAGAAAAAGTCTCGGGGTCCCGAAGCTGTAATCCCGGAAAAGTATCCACGATCCCGGGATTTGATGCACTAATGAAAATACACATTAAGTGCATATAAAATCTATGCTATTTATGTATTTTAGATTAACAGCAACCTTCATTCAAAAAAATACAGCGCCCGCCAATCTTAGATAAAACTTCATATTTAGTACATACTAGGGCTATTCGCGATTCGGTGCATAAGAGCTGACAAATTTATGCAATTGCAGAAATATGCCATGGATTGTGAGCGACCTTTATTAAACTGTCATGGTAAAGCTTTTGCAAAACAATTTTTGTGCATCAGCTTTGGTTTTGTTTATGAATGCAATGCATAGCATTTTTATGCTATGGATTTTCGGTATTGCAAATTTGCCAAGCCATGACAAATGCAAATGCGTGTATTTTGTTTGTGTATTGCAAATAATTTGCAATACAAATTTGCAATGCAATGATGCTAGGCCATTTGCACCGGATCGCGAATAGCCCTAATGTGTTAAGCTGACTTTATTAATTTGTTTTTTAATTTCAATAAATTCGCACGTACCGACGAATTTTGTTCAGAGATAATGGGCCGTATGCATAAAAACTAAGCAATTGCTATTTCTTAAAATTTCATACCTTTCACCTAAATCGAGTTTGAAGTTTTAAGAAAAAGCATTTGCTTAGTTTTTATGCATACGGCCCAATATCTTTTTATTTTTAGTCCACTATGTATATATGAAGAAAGTGTTTTATATATACACACACATCTATATATAAACATACATATGTATGTAAATTACATCGTATCAAATTTTATCGATTTTGTACAAGCATTATATCGTATAATTGCAGGAGCTTTAACACTTTTCAATTTATGAATTATTATCACCAAATTAAATACTTAAATGAAAGCCAAAGTCATAAAGATAAATTGAAAATTTGTTACCCGGCATCTGTCGTCCGGCTAAGAATGGACTACAATCTCTAATCGGCAGCATATAAAGCAATTTGCGAAATTCATTTAACTAGTGCTAACCATCTAGTGGAGGAAGCGTGACCAGAAACTCCAGCCCTAATTTTGCTAGAAAGACGAAACATCACAGATTTGAGAGAAATGCTGCACTTCAGCATGAAAACAATCGCTGCGCTAGTGCTGGTGGCCGCGGCTTATTCTGTGGACAGCTCTTGTAAGCTTCAAATAAATTTAGTAAATATTTACGGGATTCAAGTGCAGTGGCTTTTATCAATAGAAAACAAATTATTTTATTAAAATCCTCCAATCAGCTTTTATGAAAAAAGGCAGAGCATTCAGAAAAAAGATACAAATAAATGCAACGTTAAGAGCTGTATAGAAAATTCTTTAAAGCCACTGATAATTATCTAGAAAAATGTCTAGAGGATTTGTTCCCAAAAATAATTACAAAAATTTAAATTTTACATGCCTCTTAAAAAAGTACGGTAAAATTAAAATGCATGGAACACTTTCAGCTGACCTCCATACGCCGCCGTCATCTACTTCCAGGAGCACCAATGTTATGGCAGGCTTAGGCATGCCTATTACCAATGAAATCGTGCCCACAGAGGAACTGGATCCAAATTTTTGGCGAAATGCAGCAAATGAAGAGTTACAGAAGCGCGTCCAGAACAACCAACCAAATACGAACAAAGCGAAAAATGTTATATTTTTCCTGGGCGACGGCATGTCTTTGAACACAGTTACCGCCGCGCGCATACTCAAGGGACAGCGCGAAGGTAGACTGGGCGAGGAGTCACAGCTGAGTTTCGAGAAATTCCCATACACCGCCTTGAGCAGAGTGAGTATTCACTTCTTTATAATCACAGCTCACTAATTAAACATATTCCGCTATTTTAGACATACTGCACCAACGCTCAGGTGGCCGATTCCGCTTGCTCTTCCACCGCTTATCTCACGGGCGTTAAGACCAACATTCTTTCGCTGGGCGTTGGCCCAAATGTGAACTTCAATGATTGCGAAGCCTCCATGGATCCGGCCAACGACCTCACTTCACTTTACGATTGGGCGCAGGCAGCTGGTAAATCCACCGGTTTCATCACCACCACCAGCCTCACACACGCCAGCCCGTCCGGTGGTTACGCGCATGTCGCGAATCGCTTTTGGGAGTCTGATACAGACGTGCGTACCTTTCTCGGCGACAATTACACCACCAATTGCATTGATATAGCCACGCAACTTATTACCGAGGAGCCAGGCCGTAATTTGGATCTGATAATGGGCGGAGGTATGGGCAAATTTTTGCCAAAAACTATGATCGACAAATTCGGCAATGCCGGTGAACGGTCGGATGGCAAAAATCTACTCTCCGAATGGCAGCGCCGCCACCCGGGTGGTGTGCTGGTCAGCAATCGCAAGGAGCTGCAGGCACTCAATATCAACCAAACCACCAGTGTGATTGGGCTTTTCCAATCAAAGCTGATGAATTACCATCTTAATGCTTCCGAAGGCGAGCCGACCTTATCCGAAATGACAGAGACGGCCATTAAATTTTTGAGCAAAAACGAAAACGGTTACTTCGTCTTCATCGAGGGCGGTCTGATCGATTACGGCAATCATTACAACACGCCCGGCATCAGTCTGGATGAGACAATAGAATTCGAGAAGGCTGTGGAGTTGGCGCGCAACTTAACCAGCACCGAGGACACACTCATTGTAGTGACGGCCGACCATGCCCATCCGCTCAGCATCTCCGGCTATCCTGAGCGTGGAAATGATATTTTAGGCTTAAATGAGATTGGTTACGATGTGAATGGCGTACATTATGCCACATTAAATTACGCTGTAGGCACTGAGCAGTACTTGGATGAAAATGGCAATCGCATTGAATTGGAAGGAAAATTCGCTGACACTCCAGGTAGATGTATCATTGCGGTTGGTTGTCCTGACATGTAAATTTTGGTTTTGATTTATTTTCTGCAGATTTTACTTTTCCAAGTTATATTAAAGGCTCGATAGGCGTACATGCTGGTGACGATGTGGGCGTATACGCATCGGGGCCACATGCCCATCTCTTCACTGGCGTCTTGCAGCAGAATACGCTGCCTCACCTAATGGCTTACGCTGCTTGCATTGGTAATGGCGCAAAGTCTTGCGCTTAAAGGGCCTAAAGCTGAATATAATAATAATAAAACGTCAATATATTTCCTTGCGTAAATGAAATCAAAAGAAGTTCATTATAATTTTTACCTTTAGTAAGCGACTTCAAAAAAAGGAGCAGGTTACCAAATCGACGGAATATTTTTTTTTTTTTTTTTTATGCATATCACGGCATAACTTTGGACAGTTAATATGCACAAAGCAAACTTTTTCCAATGTTTTGCCAGTCTTTAAGAAATTCTTATTCCTAAATGGATCTACAATACTTTCACAACATTTTTTCCAAGGTTTGATTAAATGTTGAATAAATTTTGAATTCAAATTGATATCTAAGCTTTTCTCAAGTGAAGAACTGAAACTATTTTGCATACCGAAAATTTGCCCTTTTTCCGGCCCTCCAATTGGGGTACATTTTAAGACCAACATTGAAAATTGAAATATGTATTGGATCTCTACTTGCCCTCCAACCCAAATAATTTTTGGGTATTGACGAGCAAAAATTTGCTTGAGCATCTTACGTTGCGTGCTTTTAGGCACTCTAGTTACACGCTGCTACAAAAAAAACAAAAATCACGAAATACAACCGAAACCAAACTTACAGTTCTATTCTAACAAAATCAAAAAACTCAGCGCAACACTAATGCCCCCTTGGACAAATATGCCGCTAGAAAATAATTTTTTAAATATTTGTGCATTTCTTTAACATTTAAAATCTAATTTTTGTGGCATATTTTGAGGCGCAGTATTCAAAATTCGGACACTGCATTTTCCATATTTGAAGGTGTTTCACGTCACTGAATCTATACAAAACGGCCCACTCAATCATAAAATATTTATAAATATTAAGTGCTCGTTACAATTTAAAAGTTACGAGATTTCGAATAACGGTTCAACTCTCTATGGTACATAAAACGCTCAATTCCCGAGCTTAGCATTAATATGAAAAATCAAAGACTCCCCCGCATTAAGAAAAAAACTCCCCTACAGATATATGTACTTTGTATGCATGCTTAGGGAATTGTGGAACATTTTTTTCTTAAGCAGAACTATTTCGCGCGGACACCTACCCTCTAACACGCACTCGAAGTTTCGCCTCCAAATATATGTAAAAGCACATTCATAGTCGTCCACACATTTATGTAAAGTGTGCATTTTTACACTTTCTTTTTTTATTTTTGTGCTAAAAAAAAAAGTTTTATGGCTCGCATTCGCGCGCAAATTCGCACTCAGTTGGTATTTACTAACATATCTTACGAACACACACACACACAGCTGCGCATAAAACAACAAAGGTAAATATGGATGTATGTGCCAACGTGCTGCGGGCCACCGGCTGACTACTAAACTGGCCAGTGCAAAAATATTTGCATAAATCGTAGCTTTTATGAGCCTTTAATGCACTCGCACATACACATTTACACACATGTTCCCTTGTGTGTGTAGACGACGTGAAAGGGTAACTATATGTATATACGATTGTTTGTAAAATTATGATTACACATACATATTGCTTTCATGTGGATTCACGCATTCAGAAATGCAACTGCCAACTGGAGAAAAAAATATGTATAGCTCTGATATACAAACGTACATATGAACCGAAGAACCTATTGAGCCCTAGTCTTCTTCTTTTTTGGCACTGAAGCCGTTGAAAAAATGCGCAAAGATTTTTTTATGAAATATTTGACCACTCATTACTTCTTTATTTATCCATCGATTTTCTTCATTAGTAACTTGATTTTTTTTTTTTTTTTTGTAACAGAACAGGCTTTAGCACAAAGGTAAAAATTTGACACAGAACCTGTTATTTTTTTAATTTTTCTTCTATGAAAGTGGTTTTTTTTTCATAAATTTTTTCATAAAAAAAAAAATTTAAAAATCTGGAATGATTAATTAATTTGTCAGAAACTATCAGATCTATCGAAAAATGATGTAAGTATATACGGTCTATGTAGAATTTCATTTGCCGTATTTCACATTAAGATTGTTGAATTGGCTCGTACGATATACGCAATTAAGTTAAACCACTATTTGATTTACTTTTTGAAGTTTATTTCTAAATTAATAAGGAGTCGAATGGCTTGATTACCGTGCAAACCTGAAAGATATAAATGATCTCCTTCCCATTAAAATGTACGGGCTTTCATGGGCTTTCATATAATATGTAGAGAGAGTAAGATTAGAGAGAGGATTATTGAGAAATCGAATGCAAAAAAGGGGTGAATGCATATTTCAAAGTCCGTCAGAGTCCCAGTGTGAATGCAATGAAATTTAATGCATTAAATCAGCACCGCTAGCTAACTGGATTGCTCCCTGCAGGAGCATTTTGCCCAAATGAGGTGCGCATGAGCTTTGGGCGTTTTCGTATATCATCCCACCTAAGCACTTGCAATACTTCTCTATAAGTTTGTGTTTATGTGTCTAGGCGTATGGCTTGTAATTCGAATTGCAACGCTGCAATTGACATTTAGCATATTTATATATATGTGAAAGTAAATGAATTGGACTATGCTTCGCCGCCGAAAGCGCTTTTAATTGACGTTTATTAACACCAAAGCCTCAAAGCTGCGAACATTTGACTTTATAATCAACATCCAAATCTGGCACTGAGCCATAAAAATGTTGGCATACGTGTAGTAACTAATTGACACACCTGCCACCGCAGATGTGGCAGCCAAAAATGTGATTACGAGCGAATAAAAATATGTGCAAATAACTACACCCCCATTTTTTTTTTTTTTTTTTTTTTTTTTAACCCAAATGCAGCGAAGGGCATGTATACATACATACATATAATACATATATATGCTTTATACGATATATTTTTGCTGCATTTTACTACATTGTTGTCACCCACATGTACCTACATATTTATGCATGTATGTACATATGTACATACGAATGTGAAATTCGCTGCTGGCACTCGGTGTCCGCGTGTTGGCCGCGCGTATGTCCTCGAAGCGCAACTAAATGTCATTCATCAAAAATTCCGTGTAGTTACTGGCAATCAAAATAAAACTAAAATTCTCATTCGCGCCTCTGCTCCTGCCTTGGCGTATCAAAATTTCATAGTTATTTCATCAACTTGGAGCCATTCCTCCCTCTTCTCTCTGCCTTCTCTAGGCAACGCATTACTTGCACCCTGTTGTACTTTTCAAAATAGTTATTTCCGCTCCACAGCTGTACCACTTCCGGCTCAATTCGCTCGGCATGTTGCAGAGCTGAACAGCTGGTGCAGCAGCATTTTGGCCGGACGGATTTTGACTACGTTATACTGCCGCTACTTAGATTAAAATTAGAAATTATTGACCTGTGCTGGCCGAATGCCGGAAAGCTTCAGTGACTACCACATGGGTCGGATTGCAAGGGCTGCGCTGCGCATTGTTTGACTTGCCAGTTGGAGAACTGTTTGTGCAGGCGGCGAAATTGTTACCGTATATCTACATATGTATGTATACGAAAGCGATCATACGTAGTATGTGATACATATGTACGTATGATTATACTTTCATCGAAAGCAGCAAAAGCTTTTCGTTTACATACGTCTGTTAAATTCTATCAGATAGTTTAGAGATTGATAAAAATATTGCATGCGATTCGTTCGCTCTTGCGATGTTGCATTGAACGATATGAACTTGCTCTCTCTCTTTTAATTTATTTATGTTAATTGGTTGACGAATAGCTTCATGTATTCTTTGCTGGATAACAGGTGACTTCTGTTAGCCCCAACACTCTGCTCAAGCTCTTAAGCAAAAGCATGGCTCAAAAACTACGTTTCAAACATGACTTCGACGAACAGTTGCCCAATTCGTAGTCTACTACTCTTTAAACAAAACGCTATTGGATCATCCTTTAGGGTTTCTTGTCCCATTAGCTTCGGCAGGAAGCAATATCCTCCGTGATGGGGATAGAAAATCTCAAATCCCAAGAAAGCACCGTTCAAACTAATTAAATTAAGCTTTTCTACAGCCCACTGGCAAATGTTTAGCTATGTTCCGTCTATTTAGAAAAATATTAAAGTATGTAATGAACCCCAAGGTGGGTGATGGGGAAAATATTTATTAACTAGTACATTGCCGAAAAATATTAAGTAGGCCAATCAGTCTGTCGTCCTGAAAAGATTCGCGAAATTAGTGAACATCCATTCAAAGCTAGGCAATTTAGGAATTTTTGTTTTTTTTTTTACATATACCATCTATACGTATGAAACAACGCCATTCTAGTACTCAGCAGCGATGGAGTCAAAGTTGTCGCGCACGTGGATGATATATATATATATATATAGCTCACGAGTCATAATTGCACCTCCTCTCCCCTTTTATAAAAGTACGTTTCTTACGGCTGCTGCCAGCAAAAGTGCTGGTGAAAAGTTGCTAAGTCCATTTTTAAAAATTTATTTATTGGCATCTTCTTCAAGTATTTGGCAAAACTTTGAATACAACATTTTGCGTATTTTAAGCAAAGAAAATTTCTAAGCGAATCAAAAGGATTTGATGTTCATTAAAAAATTTCGTATTATTTTGGCATTATCGAATTTTGCATGCCTCTGTTGGACTTAAGTAGCAAATTTGCCTTTCGTTGAAAATAAAAAAAATTAAACCAGTACACAGCTAAATCCTCTTGGATGCATTTTTAATTTGTTTTGTTTTTTTTCCCTATATCAAAATGTGGGCTTTCATAAGAAGTGGACTTGGCAAGTTTTCGCTCTAAGCTTCCGATATATGTATATTTACATATGTATACTTTCATCAAAGTTTATTTTAATATTAAAATAATCTTAAGATAAGCAAGAATGAGCTAAGTAAACCATTAAATGCTCATTCACACAAGCATTAACATTGCATACACCTATATATGTACATATGTATGTACATATATATATAAAAATTTATTTATTTATAATCGTATGTAAATACGCCAAACTAAGCACCTACAACCGCCTCAACGTTATACAATTGTAAAATCATGTAACCTTATCAATTCCCCCCACATTTTGAGTGAAAGCAGCTTTACTGGTAGCTGATTACCTCGGCTGGGAAGCGATAAATAGACTGTTGGTCTGCGATTTTGCAAGCATTTAAATTCAGCCGTTAGCCAAGGAGCCTTGTTGGGTTAACAGTGAAACGCGGTGGTATAACACAAATATGCAGGGCAAAACTTTGGCGACGCTCGTGTTGGCGCAGTGTCTGGTGCAAGCATTGACCTTGCTCAACAAATGTTCGTTGCATTCACTTTAAAAGAATCTGAACACTTGTCTGCTACTTTCTTTTTTCCATTACAGCGCCCGATTTACACGCACCGTACGTCGTGAATAAGCTGCAGCGGGACAATCCCAACAACATGGGCATCGGCATGGCTTTGAATAATCGCATGGTGCCGAAGGCTGAACTGGATCCGAAATTCTGGCGCGATCAGGCTAAAGAAGAGTTGAGTAAGCGACTGAGCAAACGGGTGAATAAGAATAAAGCGAAAAATGTGATCTTCTTCCTCGGCGATGGCATGCCGTTCACTGCCATAACAGCAGCGAGAATACTTCAAGGGCAGCGTGTGGGCTTCACGGGCGAAGAACAGCTGTTGTCATTCGAAAAGTTTCCCTATACCGGGCTGAGCAGAGTGAGTATTTCGATTTTCGGTTTGCCAGGCGGTACAGTTTCATGCAACCACTTTACTCCCCCCCCCCCCCCCCCCCCCCCCCCCCCCCCCCCCCCCCCCCCCCCCCCCCCCCCCNCCCCCGCCCCCTCTCCAGACCTACTGCACAAATGCTCAAGTGCCCGACTCAGCCTGCACCTCGACCGCTTATATGTGCGGCGTCAAATCCAACGTGCTCACGCTCGGCGTGAATGCGAACGTAGACTTCAACAACTGCACGGCCAGCATGGATGCCAGCAACCACCTGACCTCCATCTACAGCTGGGCGCAGGCGGCGGGCAAATCCACCGGTTTCATCACCACCACCTCACTCACACACGCCAGTCCATCGGGTGGCTATGCGCACGTTGCCAACCGTTTGTGGGAATGCGACGCCGATGTTCTATTTTACGGCCAAGATCCTGCCACCTGCCCGGACATAGCGCAACAGCTGGTTACAATGCAGCCGGGTAAGAATTTGGATGTGCTAATGGGTGGCGGCATGGGTAAGTTTCTGCCCAACACGGTCAAGGATTTGTTCGGCAATCCCGGCGAGCGGTTGGACGGCAAAAACTTGCTCTCACGCTGGCAGAACTCGCACCCCAACGGCGTTGTTGTGAAAAACCGCGACCAATTGCTGCGGCTGAATGTCTCGCAAGTGTCCAACATCATGGGTCTCTTCCAATCGGAGTTGATGCAGTACCATCTGCATGCGAACGACGATCAGCCAACGTTGGCTGAAATGACTGGCGTGGCGCTCTCATTTCTCAGTAAGAATAATAACGGCTATTTCATTTTCATCGAAGGCGGTCTCATCGATTATGGAAACCACGAGAATAAGCTTGGCATTGCCTTGGACGAAATTTTGGAATTCGATAAAGCCATTCAGTTGGCGCGCGCCATGACCGATCCGGCGGATACGCTGATTGTGGTGACAGCGGATCATGGCCATCCCTTGAGCATATCTGGATATCCGGAGAGGGGCACTGATATTTTAGGTTTGAACGAGATGGGTGAGGATTCGAATGGAGTGCCCTATGCGACATTGAATTATGCGGTAGGTCCGCAGCAGTATCAGCATGCAGATGGAACTAGGCAAAATTTGAGAGGAAAAATGAAAAATCCAGGTAAGAATAAAAGCTGTGTTAATTGCTGTGAAAGGCCGATGAGGTAGCACACCAGTTTGGAACTGTTCTATGCAAAAGCTTTGCAAAAGCACTGTTCGGTTCATATTTAATGGAGCTCTTTACGCTTCAGTAATATAGTGTAACCCAAATAAATCAGATTTCTTCAGCTACGCATTAGCAATCGGCCTTCAAAATGAATGTCTCAGTCTTCCTGAGTTAGGCCTACATCGATAAAAGTGATGGATCGTCAGTGCCATAAATTTGTTTAACCAAAAATCCAAATCACATTCTCATCAGCTATTTGTAGCTCATTTACATCTTTAATATGAATTAATAAAATTTCTCATTCACTTCCAGACTTTGTAGCACCCAGTTATATTAAACAGGATGTGGGCGTTCATGGCGGCGACGATGTGGGCGTGTATGCGTCCGGTCCATGGGACCACCTATTTTGTGGCGTCATGCAACAAAATCTGCTACCTCACATGATGGCCTACTCCAGTTGCATAGGTGATGGTCCGAAAATGTGTGATAAAACGAAAAGTTAAGACAACAACGATATGGACTTCTTACGCAACGGACATATTTGTATGTAGATATAAGTAGTATTTGCACACCTTAACCTCATTACCGTAATTGTAATTGATAGTTGATTTTTTAGACTAATTCATTCATGTCTCATAATTAGGGTCATAAATTTTATAAGGGTTAAAAAATGTTAAAGCGATTCTCGACAATCACAAAATATTTGTATCCGCCATGCGGTTTATGCCACGATCGCAGTATATATATCTGTTATGACGGTTAGTGAATCCCTTAACCATAACCTTGACTAAAAAAACACCATTCCAGCATTTCATATACTTTAAGCAAATATTAAGTCTTACACATACATATGTATGTATGTATGTTAGGTAAAATGATTTAAAATAAAAATTTAAAGAACAACTCACTAAAACTGCCTCTTTCACCTTGAAATGTATATAAAAAAAAAAAAAATTGGAAACATGTTAACCTTCGTTTTTATCGAAAAATATCTGGCGGATTTACATGAATATGAACAATATATCAATCGCCTCGTTAACTCCCATTCACATCGCAAGTATCTTCTGCAATGCACAAGGTAAACATTTTCGCACACTTCAGCTTCTGCTTTTGCTGCTGGTTGATTCGCATTCACAAGGTAAAATATAAATTTACTGTTTATCTTAATTAATAAATTATTTGGAAAGACTAGTCAAATATGAAGATGAATAATCTGAGTATTCGAATTATTTATTATTTAAATTTGGGCATTAAACATTGCAAATGCTTCTTTTCCTTTATATGTACGTATGCATGCACATACATACATGCATGTTTGTACATGGGTCGTTCTTAAAAAACATGACCAATTGGTGTCCCCAGACTTTACTATTTTATATTTTGTTTCTTCAAAAAGAAAATAGAAAAATATCTGCATTTTTATAAATTATTATCGATTCTACGTAACTATATTATAAAAAAAAATAATTAATTATCTGAAAATAACTTAAAAAATATTTTCAATGTCAAAGGTTTAGCAAAAACCTGTGTCCCGAGCCAATTTATAAAAATTTAATAGTTATTTTCAGTTGAAATAAAATTGAAAAAAAATAATATTTACAATTTTTGTTATTCAGTTTGTGTATATTAATACCATATATAGAAAAGAATGATGAAAAATAATTTTTTTGTATAATTTTTATGAAGAAAATTTGTGTCCCCAGGTTTTGGTCCCCTCTGTTACGTCCACTCATTTTATTGAAAAATGTTTGTTAAACGTTATGACGCGTATATTTCTCTTATGCTTCTCCATCATAACTTAGCTAAAATCAACAAAATGTGTTTTGAACTGTTCAGTCTTGTTTAGTGCGTTGTTGAGTAAGGAACCCAATTGTATGCCGGGTACGTACCCTTATTCAGTGTCAACTCTGTTACTGTTGAAAAACGGTGAGTAAAGTGATTTTTTATTTATTTTATAATTTTTTTATAAATATTTTATGTACATTAATTAAGTGGACAAATAAATTCTCCAAAATTCGAATAAAAAGCTAAAATATGGTATTTTTGAGTTAATTTGTCCCCTCTGTTACCGGTCCACTCTGTGACTTATTAACTCCAAAAACTCCAAAAATTAAAAAAAATACTGCTGGTTATGGATTCCTATTGTTGATACCATCCGTAACCACATGAGGCCAATTATAAACATATTTGGCCAACTTAATTTTTAAAAATTACAAAATTCAGAATGGTCATGTTTTTTAAGAACGACCCACATGTTGTCGTTTAAAGCAGAAAACCGCGTATCAACAAAATGCAACTTCGAACCTTCCGAATGTACGAACATTTGAATGAAATTATTTTTAAAAAGTAAATGGCAAAATTGTTCCTTCGGGTAGTAATAAAGACGATGTTTTATTTTAAATGAAAAAAGGTATAGATGGATAACCCGTTATTTTTAAGTATTTATGCGAAATATATTAAATAGTAGGCGCGGCTGCAAGATGGTGTCCGCCGCAGAGCAAGTGACTATATATATATGTAAATATATAATAATAACGCCTCCTAACGGTAATGACTCTAAATTACGGAAAGAGGACTACATTTTACCGATAAACACCTGGAATATACGGACACTCTGTAGGGAAGGCTCTTCTATCCAATTTCTGTATATTTTAGATAAGTGTAAGGCAATGATTGCTGCGCAGTCTAGGAAATGCGAAAGATGAGATATGATATGCTGCGTAAGGCATTTATGATAACAATGACACTGGCTTTATTTTAAGCCGACATTCATGCCTTTATATATGGCCGCAGGCACTGTTTCAGGCGGCCGCTCCGATTTTTGGTAAGTCGATAGGATCGAATACATTTGGATTGTGTTTGTTTCAATAACGCCTATTTACTTGTTGACACAGCCGCTGACCCAAACAAAAATGGGCCTCGTCCGAGATGATGGTTTCTTGGCCAAAATCCAGATTACCGGCAACATTTGCCCAATAGCCGAACTCAGGGCGTTGTCTAGCGTTTCTTATACGGATCTAGGCACATATCTTAACGCAAATTAAGCCCAGTTGACTTTCTGGCGTTGCTCAATTCAGGTGATCGGCCCTAAATCGACATTTATATGCCTTCAACGGTACTACCCGCTACGGCGGCTTTGTTTTCTCCACTTCAACAGCATACAAAGCCACTCTACAGCCAATAGATACGCTACAGCTACAGTTGAGTGATATCGGGGAAAGATTGGTGAGAAGATAAATGTTAAAGAGAATGAAAATATACATAAATGTATGTGAATTCGAGAAGTTTTAAATGCTGGCATGCGGCACTGTGGCCTGAAAATTTTCTGTGAAAATTTGATAGGCTTTGCAGACATAGACTTCGAAAGGACACTTGAGATATGGAAGGATCACTTTTCATTGGCGACAGAGATACCGCATTGGTCGAAGAAGAATCCTGACTAATATACGCATGAAACTCAGGCCTTTCCACCATAACAACACGAGGCGAGACCAGAAATAACCAATTCCCCTGAAGCTGCCGGATACCGGTTGAGCCGGTCAAATCCGGCTGTAAAAATCTAGTTGGGCGCAGTTACCATCTGACGCAATTTGGTATAATGAATACATGCCCGAATACAGGAATCTTAAGGCACTTCCACAAGATCCAAAAGAATGGAGATCCAACCGTTTGCGCTAATAACAATGGTTTACAATTTGTCAACATTGCTCATGATATCCTATCGGCAAATTGTGTGAAAAATTGCAAACAAAAGTTGGCTTCAAAGCCTCCAAACAGAAAGTATTTTTGAAAATTGCATACTTTCAGGCGTACCTAGTACTCATGCAAATTTGTGTGCTTTTATAAGTGCATGTAATTCGTATAAAAACATGACTCCATAGGAAGACTCCCTCCAACTTCTGCAAATTCGTAAATGTTCACGATAAGTTTTCATGATTTCTATGAACTTAATACAAAAAGCGCATATACTCGCATTTAAACACTTTATCGACAGCAGCTCATGGGAGAGCTTTTCTCATATTTCGTTTATATGTAGAAAGCCTCTACCTAAAGAGTTAATATTCCACTGGGGTGCCACAAAAAAATACTTTCGCTTGTGTTTCGCATGAGCTCGAGGTTTTGAACTGGAAACCTCTGGGTAATCATTTAGTTGATTTTTCAAGAACCTTTAAATAAAACAAATAAGAAAACCTTAAAATTTTTTTTAAGGTAATGTTAAACGAAAAAATGTGATGCTATTGATTGAGTATTTTGAAAATAATGTGTAACTCGTTTTGTTATGTATTTATTTTTTTTTTTATATGTTTCGGAATTTTTCTGAACTTTTTCTGAAAGTTCTGAACTAAATAAAACGATGGAACCACCTTAATTCTTATAATTTTTTTCATTGCTAACTAAAATATTTTTTATACGCACTTCACATTGAAATTTAATTAATTTTGATGTGACCACATACATCATTACCTTCTCGTGACAGATTCGAATATTTTAGTAATTTTCTGATATGTACACAAATGCAAGGTGGGGCAGCTGCAAAAATTGGGGGTTCTCTATCTGCAAGCGCTGATGTTGCTGAATTCGTTCGAAAAGTCGTTGGACCCCCGCTGAAACCAAGGGGGCATCACCTACATATGTTAGCTGTAAAAGCCTACCAGCTGAATGGTCTTCCGATATTGGACGTCGAGGGTAAGCACGAAGCGGTCGATAATCATGAGCAGGAGTCAGTTGCTGTTATGTCGGGCATTGTCAGCACAGGTGCCACTATTTCATCAGCTTGAGCTTTCAGAATATCTGCCTCAATTAAACTGCAAAGTAATCTCAAAAAATGTGGATTGATGCTGGTGGCGACTTTTAGAAACGAATTCTATCTAATGATCCTTACCGGCGCTATAGCGAATACGTTTGGAAATATTTACAAATAGCGATCAAAATCGATAATTATTTTTTAACTTTAATAACTTAAAGAAAATTAACTGGCTTCAACCATTAGTGTTTTTTATCCACCCTATTTCGTTGGTATGTCCACAGATAAGTAGAGATAAAAGCTCGCTCACTCTAGTAGCAAAATCCAATGTATGTATGTATTCGAGTACCAAAGCGCTCTCGCGCCACTTAGGTACAGGTAAAAGCATTAACAGACGCGTTGTACGGGCAACATTTGCTGGCTAACAGCAGCAAGAAACCGGCCGTGAAGAGACAATAACAGCTAGCAGTAGCAGCAGCAACATCAACATCAACAACAACAACATCAGCAGCAGAGACGGAAGTAACAGCAACGGCAACCAGAAAGCGGCCAAGCGACCAGGCGGCATTTTGTAAACGTTGACGGTAAACAGTCAGCAGCGATGCTTTCATTGGGGCAACAGCATCAATTTTTGGAGGCTGTTGCATAAAGCGAGTATAGTTAAGAGATAAAGTAAATAAAAAACGATAAGTAAGAGAGCGAATGCAAACAAATTCTAATTAAAAAAATAGTAGAAAAAAAATTCAGCAGCTGAGACAGTGAAGTGCAAGTGCATTAAGAAATATATACATATATGTATGTATGTAGTAAGTACATGAGTATGTTACGCTTTCAAAAAGTATTACGAAAAGTGACACCAGCGTTGTACAATAACTCAAACTGCAAAGCTATGGTTAGCACTTGAATAGGAGTTAAAAATACACTTGAAAAAAAAAACTAATCGCGCTCTAAAAGGTGTGCATATGTATCTAGAATGTAGAAAAGTAAATATATAATAAAGATTTATTAAAAACAAACGATTAGCCAGTCATTGTTACAAAAAAAAAAAAAATATGCCAATAAACAAGTGGTGAAACTACACGCTTATTACCGTTAAACAAAGCAAGCGCTATCACGTTGAATCGCAGTTACACACGGTCGGCTAGTTGTTGAGCTGCACGCTTCCAACTGGAGATTGCACGAATTAAGGCGAGGAGCCGGCCCCCCCTCCCCCCCTCTTTATTATTCATATTTATATGTTACACACAAATGTTTGTACTTATTTACATATATGTATGTATGTTTGTATGTATGGAAGCGTATAAATTGTGTTTTAAAATCTGCATACCCCCCTTCCCCCCCCCCCCCCCC
>NW_016157491.1:270679-279458 GCF_001687245.7 Rhagoletis zephyria
CCCCCCGCATTGCCATAATTGCTAGGTGTTAGCCAAAGCCGGCAACACAACGCCAACTAAATAAATTTATCACTCACAACAAAAACAATAACAATGCCGCTGTTAAGATAAGCACAACAGATTACGACGCAACCACGCAACCCAGAGGCATTCGAAAAGTACACACAAATTGTTGGCAGACAGACAAGACAGCGTGGCAAACAAAATAAAAATTGACAAAAATAAACAACTTGACGGATGGTTGCTTACCTACATACATATGTACAAATAGATCGCCACACATACATACATACATACATACATACATATGTACTAACGACCAAGTTTAATACGCTATGTCGCCTCTGTTGCCTGCTGTACAGTCATTGTACTCTCCGCCAGCACTCCGCCAGTGTGGCTGGCTATACATCCGGGACGCCGCTGATAACCCTTTCAGAATTCCTTTACAACTCAGACAAACCAGTTGTGTGTGCTCCCCTAAATAACTCTCGGTGCCCCAGCGCGCAGCCTATCTGTATTTATTTGACCGGTTAAAAATTCAGCGGCGTCTCTCGACATTGTTATTGTGAACTTTCGTTTTTGGTTGTGTGTGTGTGTGTGATTTTCTTGTTCTTTGTGCAACAGCGACAAAGCGCGCAATACATTTATTGCAATAATCGAACAGTTGTTTGTTTATTCGGTCGCCGCTGTATGCACCACCGTTTTGTACCGAAAATATTCCAACAATTTATTCGCTTAATTGCAGTTTACATTCACAACGCGCCAATAGCCTGCCGGTTTACATAATTTATCAACCGACATTATTGCGAAGCCACCAAGTCAAGTCAGTAGGTGAGCCAGCCAGTCAGCCAGTCAGCCCGTCAGCCCGTCAGCCCGTCAGCCCGTCAGCCAAGCCGTTGCAACTCAGCGCCGTCTAACAGGTTGGTGGTACCATTGCATTTTAAGCGTGAAGCTATTATTTTTTGTGAATACATATTTATTTGTGTGCATTAAATTATTTATGTGTCTGTTTGTATGCTGCGCTTTCCCGCAACAAGTCCCAGTGGGAAAAGTAGTAATGCATTACAAGCGTGATAAATAATTTGTTGCTTTTCTTATGAATTTTAGATTCTATTACAGATTAATATGTAATCAGCATTCTAATGTATCCAAAAAGTCCAAAAAAAACAGGCATATCAAATCGCATACATTAGGTACTAGGTAATGCAAAATTGAATGTCCCACTCTTCTTAGGACATCGCCGTGGTGAAAAAAGTGCGATTTCGAATGTGAAAACGATTATTTTACTGATTATTTTTCAAGATTATCCTACATTACATTTTCCCACTGGGATGCATCTTTTTCTGTCTCTCTTTCTGGGCACTATCTATTTTCTCATTTAATTTTCGATATTTGTACATATTTATTTCCTTAGTTCTTATGCACTTTCGTAGTCTGAATGTTGTTGTATTTTGTTTTTTTTTTTTTTGTACACATACTTTTGATATGTTTTTATTGTTGTCTGCTATGGCGTGCACACGCATTTGAATTTCTAATGAAGCTATGAAACAATGCGTGTTTGTAAGTATGTAAATATATTTTCCGAAAGTGCCAGCTGCACTCTTTGGCATACATACATATGTACAGTTGTCCACAAAATAATAGGAGTGCGATATTTTGACCAGTTTTGGCTATTTGTCTTTTGTTTATTTAATGTTTATTATTTTTTTATAAAAGCCTAGCTGGCTATACAACAAACACCATATAAATTCAGATTTTAAACTTTGTATAAAAATTATAAAAATTTTGCAATTTTTCACCCAAATTTCAAACTTTTTAATCAGAATCTTTAGAAAAAATTCTGGTATGCAGTTTTGTAGCACATTCAATTCTAGTCTGAAGAAGTGCAAGTTTCAAGCGGCTAAAAAATTCCGTTGATTTTTGAGAATTTTTTTGGTTAAAGGTGTTTCACGTTTTTTCCATACAAAGTATGTCGACAATTTTCTTTTATATGGAGGACACTGCCAGCAAAAAAATTGCCAAAAATCAACGGAATTTTTTAGCCGCTTGAAACTTGCACTTCTTCAGACTAGAATTGAATGTGCTACAAAACTGCATACCAGAATTTTTTCTAAAGATTCTGATTAAAAAGTTTGAAATTTGGGTGAAAAATTGCAAAATTTTTATAATTTTTATACAAAGTTTAAAATCTGAATTTATATGGTGTTTGTTGTACAGCCAGCTAGGCTTTTATAAAAAAATAATAAACATTAAATAAACAAAAGACAAATAGCCAAAACTGGTCAAAATATCGCACTCCTATTAATTTGTGGACAACTGTACATGCATATACACATGTGTTTCTATGCACACACGTGCATACATATGTATGTATAAACACTAAGGTGCAAAAGAAGAGAAACACAAGCTTTATTTTAATAGATACTTTTTAATATTTTTTTTTAGTATTTATTTATTAGAAAATTAATGGAAAATAAGTTTCTAAAATCTGTTCAAAATTGTACAAATTTCTTATTTGAAATGCAATTTTATTTCCTACAGCGTATAAACTTTAAGCTAAATTAAACTAAAAAATAACTCTTATTTTCCAATTTTATAACTAAAACACAAAAAAAAACATGCTCCGGAAACATAAAAAAAAAAATTTATTTAAAGAAGAAAAATTATTGTAAATAGTAGAGACTAATATGGTAATAAAATGTAAGCACATAAAAACAATTTTCTTGTCAGCAGATTCGATTAAATTGTCTTTGCTTTTTTTAATGCTTAATATAACATAAGGACGAATTTAGGTACATATAGTTACATACCTATAAATGAAAATATAAAGAACATTAAATTTTTTTGGTGAGGCACCTTAATGTCTGCCTTAAAAAAAAATATTAAAAAACGGTATTTTTTCTATGTTGCCATTTCACAAACTTTTTCGCATAGTGCAATGACATTTGTTTCACTGAAATATTATTCCCCTATAGAAACCCCAATGGAATTTTTTCGAGAATATTAAGCAAAATATTAAGGAACATTTTTTTTTTCAAAACCAATTAAATCATTTGTATTATACTTCCTCCCCTTCTTCATTTTGCCTTTTCTTCCATCTTTCAACTGAAATCGAAAAATGCTCGCGAATCGCCTCTCATCTATGCAAAGCCCCACCAGTTCCTCATATTCAGATAGGTCCTGCCGAGCTTAGTTTAAATTGTGTTCTTGGGCATCCCTCTTTCGTTGTACTTTCTCACCTTACAACCCAGGACATGTCCAAGCCAGCGCAATCATTATATTTGTATACGATTGTCTATAGAGCCATTCTTTTTTAAGCTTTTTTATGTCATGTCTCCGATTCGCTTCAAATTTTCAAAATTATACGTGTTCGAGGAAATTTTTTTTTTAATTTTTTTCTTCGGAGATATGAAAAGTTTGGATTTTTTCGTGATTTTGACTAATCATGCATTTCTTCAGATCGTTATATCTCGCGTTAATCTTATCGTAGAGACTTTATCTTAACGTTGTTTTAAAGCTAAAGAAACGGGCTTAATATTTCTGTATATAAGTTGGTCAAGCTAACTTAGCTATTAAAAGCTGAACTTTTTGGAGTTAATTTGCATAGTGAAGACCAGTAAATTACGGAATTAAAATTCTACCATCGTAATCCTTCTTTAATTCTCTATAAAAAACGTGGTCCAAAAAAAATGTGGATTTTTCAAGAATTATTTTTAAAATAATTTTCATTATGACGAGACGGTTTATTCTGTGAGAATCAAAAATTTTGTGAAATTTGTTTTCGAAAACTTATGCCGAGATATATTTACTAAGGTGTTTCGGGTCATCGGGTTTTTGCAAAAAGTAAAATTTTATTGCGGATTGCGATAGAATACCCATCCAGATATAATATTTGTACGGCAAGATTTTTTTTTTGTGAGGCGCAAACCCCTAGAAATGGCCGTGTGGCAATTGCAGGACTAAAGTTAGCAAAACGCAGAATTTATTGCACATTTCGGCAGGATATCGCTTCGTTAACAATATTTGTTACACAACTTTTTCAATCCAAATAGCTATTCTGGATAAATACACAATAAAGTCTAAATTTTTGAACTTTGCTTTTAATAGCAGCCACGCCCATTTCTAGAATATTCTTTGATTGACAAAGTTGTGGAACAAATTTTGTTAACGAAGTGATATTCTGCCGGTGACATCTTTTTTTTTTACAGCGAATGAGCATTGCTCGCGTAACAATGGTTTTTGCTGACTCTACACTTGTTTTCAGTGATTGCAGCTTTTCGATGTCGAGCATCCTGGGTTCCGGTCAATTTAGTTTCTTGTTTTCCGAATAGAAGATAGAAATGTAGTTTAATGAACTGCTCAGAAATATTTATATACTCATAATTTTTATCCCGAGACACATTATATTCCGAATTGAGCACACATCAATTAAGATGCCTAAGGATTCTGATTATTATTTTTTAGCGCTCTGAAAACTTATTGCTTCACTTTTATGATAACTTGCGAACCCCTTTAATATTTATACATATTTTTAGCCGTTTAAAGTTTACGACACACAACAATACGACACTTAAGACACCGTTGTGAATACCCATATCGCTCTTAACAGAGCACACTCATAATAAAGAGTTCTACAAATCTGCATTTACTTATTAGGGGTATTCTCTGAGTCTTGCAAAGGCCTTGCACGGTGCACGGATTGCACGGTTTGCAAAGCTGCCCCATATGAAAACCGGTTTTTACCGTGCAATCCGTGCAATCTGTGCACCGTGCAAGGGCTTTGCAAGACTCAGAGAATACCCCTATTGCAATATGAAAAAATAGGAAATTCCATGGCGTGCAAAATGTGTTCGTATTCGTAGAACTTGTTGGAAAATTTATAAATCAAAATAGTGCAATTATATCCGTGTATTATGTATGTATGAATTGTCACACTCGGTTTTTTGGTGTAACAACTGATTTATGTTTATTTTTTTTTCTCCCAGTTGCTTAATACAATTATAGCGTGTTTAAAATGCGACGTCAATGAACGTAATTAGATCAGCCACAAATCATAGAGTGTGCGAAAATATTTAAATTTTACACGGGAAAAAAAGGTTTCTGACTTTAACAATCAAATTACATACAAATAATAAGTTAATTAATTAAATGTTGTGGCCAGCGCACCCACTAGCGTTCAAGTCGGCGAATTATTTTACTAATAAATACATTATATTTAATTTGATGCTTGTTTTCCACACTAATTACAATAAATTTTCACATCGCAATGAATAAAAATAATTATTTTAGGCGTTAGTATATCCATTTGTATGTATGTAAATATGTAAATGTGTATGTGTGCGAAGATGACGACGTACTAAATGGTGGGAAGCGTATAATTATATTAATTTAAAATATTGCTGGGCGAATAAAACAGCGCAAAGTTAGTCGAAAAATTTATTAATTGTTGGCATTAAACCAAAATTATTTTGAGGCTTAAGTTAAAGAGTAAATACCATTTGAACTGATTGTACGGCTGTTATATACAGTGACTCAAACTAATGTTCACATATTGATTTTTTTAAATATTCGAATATGTTTTTCAAGTTAAAATGTGTTTGTAATTACTGTTTTTTTTTTTTATAAAAAATACTGCTTTTGTTCATGCTTTGACCAAGACTATATATAAATCAAAGTTTTGAATTTTATACAAAATTTAGAAAAATTCAACAAATTCTCAAATAAATTTCGGACCTTCTAGCTCTTAAATTTTAGCGGCTAAATCGCGATGACATTCAATAATTCAATAATTTAATTAAAAAAAAAAAAAACTATTTTCCATAAATTGCACTTGTTATATGAAGAAATCCACAAAAGCCATCACCCAAATTAAAAGTTTAAAATCAATGTGATTTATTATGAAAATTTCTTGATTTTTTTTAAATTTTGTTTAAAGTTTAAAACTTTGGTTTGTATGGTTTTAGTTATAGCATGAAAAATAGATTTATAAAAGATAATAAAAGTTTAACTTGAAAAGCATTTTGAATATAAAACAAATCAAAATGTGAACATTTATTTAAGTCACTGTATGCGTGATGAGTGTCTAATCTAAATGTGATACTTCCAGCTCCGAAAATATTTTGTTGAAACGATTTTTTCAAGATGGGCTAAATCTAAAAACTGCCTTTTACAATTCGACAAATTTTTAGAATAAATTTTGAAACCACTCAAACTATGAAATCTGCGATATTTCCAGTATATTTTGGGTTTTTGTACTATCGTTTTTATGCTCCCCGTGTAAAGTAATGCATAATGGAAATATCCAAGTTTGATTGGACATTCCTCATAAATATTTAGAAAAAAAATTATTAAGTCAAAACGTTGAGAATTTTGAAGGAAACAGGAAAAGGCATGGAAAGCTGCCACTGAATCCATAGTAAATTAAAAGTTCAGCAAATTAGTTAGCAAAATTAAAACTTTTAATCGAAGTCACGTTTGTGTGCACGGATTTTTCCTTCAAGCCACTGCCAAAGATGATTTACATATTAGTCATATTGCTGGGCGTATTTTGATACAAATGTCACAAAGTGCTCACAAGTGCAACCGGAAGAAGTCAATTTATGCAAAAGTATGCAGAAAAAAAGTTTAAAAAAAAACAAGTCTAAAAATAATTAAAAAAAAAGACCTCTTGGCTTTTGTGCCCAAAAATAGCTAAGGAACAAATACGCAAATGTATGCACATAAATATGTGCAGCTGTATGTATGTGTTGTGTGATTTTATGTGAATGTGGAAGTTTTAGCGAAATTTGCGAAAGCTATTTAAATTGATTCGTGGCTCCCTGCGTACCCTATAGGAAAATCGAACGTTGAGAAAAGCTTCCTTGCCATAAAAACTTTATTTCCTTTGTTACCATCTAAAAAAAAAAAAAAAGATGAAGAAAGAAACGAAAGATAGCAAGGAAAGTGTCCAGTATTTACTGTGTCCCTAGCCTTGTGGTTGCTAGGTGAAAACCCTAGGCATAATATTACCACTCTTGGAACTTTGTAGTGTCGCAGATAGTTCTATGGCATGCAAGACCAAGAAGATTTATTATTCATTACTTCAATCCACTTAAAAAACGTTTTCACCCCGGTTAGTGCTTCAAAAACGACACTAATTTCAGTCTAGGCAGAAAGCACTACCGTCAACCACGGAAATGGTATGCTAGGTGTCGGGTGTGAGTTTGTTTCCCTCATTCTTCAAACTTCAAGTATCTCGGCACTAGGTATAAGACAGTCTTTATTCTGGCCAAACTGGTTATTGACGCGACCTAGCCCATCAAGATCATAGAACCACTGTTTGAATTCCATCTCTTGCAAAGCTGCTTGCCTAAATGGCAAATGAATATGAATGAACTCAGACGATAGCCGACAGACCAAAGCTTTCATTCCAGGAATTCAGCTGGTATAAGTAAAAAACATTCCTTAAGCTGCGTTTACATGAGGCGATTTTCCAGGTGAATCAACATTGTTCTGGAGAAATCGCTCGTCTAAATAGTGATTCAAAAATCGCTTGATTCAAAGTAGACAGCAAGTCAACATTTGCATGCGGATATCGCCTGTCAAAAAATCGCCTCATATAAAGGCAGCTTTAAGCTCAGCATGCGCGACATTAGGACTAAGTAATTTTCTGAAAGTTGGTTATACATCTGTATATACATACTTTAGATGTTGTATACGTTTTCTTTTTTTTATTCTTCTTTTTAACCTCTGTTCAATTTATTCTTGCTAACATTTTTTTTTTTTTTACTATCATTTCAGCATCTTTTCAAAATCAGTGCACATATAAATAATTCAACTAAAGCTCGCAGATATCACAACTCTCTACATTCTGCATAGTTATCAAGTCAATTCTTTTCTTTTATTATTCAGTCAGGTAAGTTTTTAAACAAAACGGTTTTCTGATGCTTTTCACCTGAATTTTCTTACAAAATTTGCATTTACTTAAACCACATTAGCAGTGTTCCATCGTTCACGTGGCATGAAATGTTGAAAGCACAGTGACAGTTATTCTAATGAGCGTTGAAAAGTATACATGAAGAAGAAAACTTTATAGAATCGCAGCTGAACGAAACTCGGAAACGTTTTTTTAGAAAGTCCTCATATTTACCCATTTGAATACTATTTTTTTAGTAAAGCCACACGTAGAAATCCGTCAAGTCTCAGTGACCATAGGCTATAGCACACAACTATCAACATATTTGTCGCATGCGATAAAAAAATGTCACACACAAAATCTCATCACAATTATACTTTTCATAGGCACATTTGGGGGGGGCACCCAAATAAGCATCCGTAATTTTGTTGCATTTTGCATTTTATATGTATCATAATTCGCTATTGCTCGGTCATTAGCTGGTCAGCCAAATACATATTGTGTTCTCGATCATAGATACGTAATTTATTTCCGCTTGAAGTGCGGCAAACCGGAGTGCATACATTCATACATAGTATAAATTTTGGCATTAGTATGCTCGCAGGCACGTCGTTAAGTAATAATAAACTCGTAGATTGTCAATTAATCGCTGAAACAATTCAAATATCGTTCAAGCGCTCGAGTGCATACAATTACGTATACGCATCGTTGTACGGCAGCGGCACAAATGTGAATGAATTCTAAGTAGAATTATTAACCCCTTTCGCCTGCCTTTTTTAATTCAGCCTATTCAGCGTCTATAAATGTGTGTATGTATTCTATGCACATTCTACTGCTCATCGTTTAATGCCCCGCCCACACATTCGATTGTGTCACAATGGCAAT
>NW_016157492.1:0-4617 GCF_001687245.7 Rhagoletis zephyria
ACGCAATTGAAGGTTAAAATTTAAAAACTTATTAATAAAATTTAAGTAATATCTGTGGATAATTAACAATAAACTACTTTTTTCGCANGCCCTGCTAACTTCCACGGAAGTTAGCAGGGCACGCGATATTTTTTAAATTGTTTCCGCGGCAAAATAATTGTTTTCACGGATAAACAACGGATAATTTACGGCAAATTATCAGATAGTTAGTTTGGGTTTAGCTGGTTCCCTTCATTGGTTTTCAGAAGGTGCCCTGCTAACTTCCACGGAAGTTAGCAGGGCACTCGATATTTTTTAAAATATGTCCGCGGCAAAATTATTCTTTTCACGGATAATTTACGGATAATTAACGGCAAATTATGCGATAGGAATTTTTGCTTTGAGAAAAAGTTGTCCTGCCAAGTTCAGAGAGGTCTTTTTTCAGGTGTATTTTTTCTAAGATTTTGTATAAAAACAAAAAGAAAACTGTATAGGTATAGGGTTGGTCGAATGAATGGCCTCCTAGTTACCAGTTCCGAGTCTTTTCGATTGCTGAGTATGAGGCCTTATGTTGGACAAAAAGACGGAGTATACGGAGCCAAATGGAGGAAATTAGCCTATGGTTACAGAAGATCGTCACTACACACGAATAAAGGCGCGATAGTGTTTTGACGGCGAAAAAAGGAGCGAAAAAACATTTTCGAAAAAAGATGCTTTTGAAAAACTTCGGCGAAGTATGTTAAGAGTCTTTGACGCTGAAGTTTTTTTATGCTCATTTTTTGAGCTCGCTCCTTTATTCGTGTCTAGTGACGATATGTAATAAAGTAACCGACGAAGACTTGCGTGCCGCTTGAGCTTTTCTCTCAAAGTCTTTACCGCTGGTAAACGCAATTGAAGGTTAAAATTTAAAAACTTATTAATAAAATTTAAGTAATATCTGTGGATAATTAACAATAAACTACTTTTTTCGCAAATAAAGTTCCCTTTTATTTTTCAATAAAACCTGTGCAACAGTTATTATTTTACGCCCTGTATATGATAAAATATTAACAGCTGGAAAAAGGAGTACAAAAGAAGTACAAAACTATGAAAGGAGTACATTTCCAGATATTTTTTTTGGGAGTACAAGGGAGTACATTACAATAAAAAGGAGTACGTTTACTCCCAAAAGCAGTACGTCTGGCAACCCTATGCCTAACCCTGACTAACATACCACATGAGTGGACATAGGCAAAAGCTGTATTCTTACCAAAAGGAGGCAAGGCCGCTCATGTGAAACCGAAGGATTTCAGGCCTATAAGCCTCACTTCATTCTTCCTTAAAACTCTAGAGGCTCATCGACGAATATATTCGACGGAATATAAAAAAATTACAACCTCTCCCCGAACCAACATGCCAAAGGAAAATCCGTGGATACCGTCACGAAAGCANACGGAGCCAAATGGAGGAAATTAGCCTATGGTTACAGAAGATCGTCACTACACACGAATAAAGGCGCGATAGTGTTTTGACGGCGAAAAAAGGAGCGAAAAAACATTTTCGAAAAAAGATGCTTTTGAAAAACTTCGGCGAAGTATGTTAAGAGTCTTTGACGCTGAAGTTTTTTTATGCTCATTTTTTGAGCTCGCTCCTTTATTCGTGTCTAGTGACGATATGTAATAAAGTAACCGACGAAGACTTGCGTGCCGCTTGAGCTTTTCTCTCAAAGTCTTTACCGCTGGTAAACGCAATTGAAGGTTAAAATTTAAAAACTTATTAATAAAATTTAAGTAATATCTGTGGATAATTAACAATAAACTACTTTTTTCGCAAATAAAGTTCCCTTTTATTTTTCAATAAAACCTGTGCAACAGTTATTATTTTACGCCCTGTATATGATAAAATATTAACAGCTGGAAAAAGGAGTACAAAAGAAGTACAAAACTATGAAAGGAGTACATTTCCAGATATTTTTTTTGGGAGTACAAGGGAGTACATTACAATAAAAAGGAGTACGTTTACTCCCAAAAGCAGTACGTCTGGCAACCCTATGCCTAACCCTGACTAACATACCACATGAGTGGACATAGGCAAAAGCTGTATTCTTACCAAAAGGAGGCAAGGCCGCTCATGTGAAACCGAAGGATTTCAGGCCTATAAGCCTCACTTCATTCTTCCTTAAAACTCTAGAGGCTCATCGACGAATATATTCGACGGAATATAAAAAAATTACAACCTCTCCCCGAACCAACATGCCAAAGGAAAATCCGTGGATACCGTCACGAAAGCACTGCCCACTACACCCACCAAATCTCTGGAAATAATGTTAAATCTTCCACCTGTGGATCTCTACGGAAAATTTCGGGCCGGCTGCAGTGCGGCCAGGTTAAATACAATCCAGCCGTGGAGAGACCTCAGATTCGAACACGCAAAAGCACTTAAAATTCTACCGGATAATCTACGACAGATAGATTATACCACTCCTCTACTCTGTTTAGACAACAAATTCTCCACAAGAATCCCAGAGAGGAACGAAGGGGAAGGAGCCCCAGACCTGAACCCAGGGTCTACGGCCATATATTGCAGATGGTTCCAAGATTAACAAAATAGTGGCTAGCGGGATCTACTCTGACGAACTAGCGCTAAACCTCAGTTTTCGCTTACCGGACCATTGTAGTTATTTTCAAGTGATATATTGCCGTGCAAAAAAAACATACATTATTAATTAAATATGGCTGCAAAACAAATAATGTTGGAAAAAGTTCCACTATTTACTAAAAGCTAAAGAAAATAAAGAAATTCTAAGAAACCGTAGCAGCCAATTGTTTTATTCACGATTACGATAAAGGCCTGCAAGCACAGTTTCAAACTGTTCTCGATTCGGTCTGAAGTGCGGCACTTCTTGAGTTAAAATATGTATCTACACTTGTTTAATTTATTTGACCAGTTGTAGGACTTGTAGCGCTTGTGTTACAGGCCCCTGATCTAGAAAAAGTTAAATAAAAGCTTATAAAAACAGTATACAGATCCGTAATCTACGACCTAGCGTCCCTAATGTGCTATCAGAGTGATAAATTCGTCGATTTATTGACACTTAATAATGTAATGCTTTTCCAGATGTCGTAGTTCGCAATTTTGAAACAAAATGATTTGTACATATGCAAAGCAATTGGAGATCCCTAGTCAACCAACATTAATTACGAGAAAACATCCAATTGACAGACCAGTCATAATAAGTTTGTTTTATAGTCGTACACAAAACAATAAAGAGAAATTGGGTTGCTGCGCATGCAGATGTGGATTAATCTTCATGGACAATATTAGGAAGGAAATTAAAACCAGTTTCGACTATACTATTGTTAGACGCAATTATACACATACGGAACACCCTCGTTAGTTTATTAATATTATTACTTTCTATATTACGGAACATTAATGCTTTCCTTGAATATATTATGATTTTAAAACATTATCTAAAGTCAGACTACTCAAACATATTATGCAATCTAAAGGATGCTTATGTTTTCCAATTATTTTGACGATTAGTACTTGATCCCGGCGCCTGTGGTTGCGGCATCATTTCCATTAAGTATTGCCTTTGCAGTTCGGCAGCCCGTTGTATCTCGGCCAAATTGGATGTCTGATTCTTTGAAGACGCGGAGGAGGAATTTTTCTTGTTTGTGAAAGCTAGAATGAAAGAAATCGTTAACATTTTTAGGATGGCCAGTTATAAACTAATAATTTAAGTTAGTTTTCCAAATACATAATTCATAATTCATCATTCGTGTTCAATGTATAAATGTACTACCATAGCAGATCAGGGGAGTTATTATGTAATTCTTTTCGAAAGATTAAATTACTCGAAAATTGTATTCGATACGAATATGAACTCCTACTATCTAACTCTTTACGCGTTGGCGACGGCGAGTACCGCAGACGATGGAACGATGAGCTGTATGAGCTTTACAACGACATAGGCAAGGTGCAGCGAACTAAAATACAGCGGCTCCGCTGGCTTGGCCATGTCGTTCGAATGGACTCCGATGCTCCAGCTCTCTGAAAGTATTCAACTAGGAACCCGCTGCACAGTGGTCAATAAATGGAATTTAATGTTCATAATTCACTGGAGCCTTCATTTCTCAACCGATTTGATTAATTACACTATGCGACAGTCAAAATCGGGATGGGATGAAACCAACGGGAAATGTTATATCGGTCAAACACAAGTTATACGTGGCCCGGCGTTTCGCTGGGTCACGTCTAGGAATCGAGATATATCGATTTGAAGTTAGTAACTATCATATAGGGAAAATTGTCACCTTTGGTGGTCTTTTTTTTGACATAACTCGAGAACCACTAGTCCGATTTTGATCAAACAAATTTAAAAAAATTAAAAATTACAATTCCTTTAAGCAAAATGAGACATAGATCATGAAAATCGATGGACGCGTTTCGCTTTTATTCACAATTAAGTGAAGGTACATAAAATCAATATTCTTGTCAAAGTGAGATACCTTCACTTAATTGTGAATAAAAGCGAAACGCGTCCATCGATTTTCATGATCTATGTCTCATTTTGCTTAAAAGTTATGTGACTTTGCGTGAAAGTAATACGACTTGCCTTTTTTCCGTTTTGGATTTTTTATGAATTTAAAAAAT
>NW_016157492.1:4671-27430 GCF_001687245.7 Rhagoletis zephyria
TGGTTCTCGAGTTATGTCAAAAAAAAGACCACCAAAGGTGACAATTTCCTCTATATGATAGTTACTAACTTCAAATCGATATATCTCGATTCCTAGACGTGACCCAGCGAAACGCCGGAACACGTATAACTTCTTTTTTACCGATATAACTTTCCCCGGTAGTTTGAACCCTTCCCGATCACTGACCCCTATCATGTGTCTCACAGTGTTATTTTTTTTAAATGAAAGCTAATCAAATTTGCAAGAGACTAGTTGAGCCCAATTTTCGAATTTTTATTTGTTTGTATTAAATTTTTTAGTGCAAAGTGCAGAAATTGCGCCAATTTTGAAGAAGACCCATTCTCCTGTTCCAGCTAATAAAAGTTTCATAATAAAAACTAGTTAAAAACAATTGTAGGGTTCTCCTAAAACAAAAAATAAATTAAAAAGTAATATTTTGAAATGTTATAAAAAAAATGTTACAAAAGTATTTTTTTTGTTTTTAGTTTTTATAAAAATTTTGGGTATGCAGTTTTATATATTACTAAATTTTAGTATAATAAAGTGCAAGTTGCAAGTCGCTAAGAGTTCGGGTTGATTTTTAATAATTTTTTCGCCAACATTTCGAGCACATCTGCATGCTAAATGGGAAATAAAAGCGTTTGTTATGTTAGTAGCCCAATCAGCTTTATTATAATAATGTGCAAGTTTTAAGTAGCTAGGAATTACCGTTAATTTTTGGTAATTTTTTTTCACGTAGTCCCTTTCATACAAAAATTTTTTTTCGAAAATACTTTATATGGTCAAAATGCAAAACACCTTCAACAAAAAAAAATTCTCAAAAATCAATGCGATTTTTGACTAACTCCGAACTTGCATTTTGTTTGCTAGAATTTAATGGGCTGCAAAACTGCATACTCATCTGATTAAAAAGTTGAAAATTTTGAAGAACATTTGCTGAATTTTCGCGAGTTTTGCCCAAAGTTTAGGAATTATATTTTTATGTTTTTTGTTGTTGAATGAACCATATTTTTATACAAAATTGGCGGGAAAATATTAGAATAAAAATTGTTGCATATATTATGAAAAAATTGCTGTGCCAGTACTTTGTTCCGGCAGTGTACATAAAAATATTAAACAATTTTATCAACAGATCAGATCAGACAATCAGATTTTTGATGCTGTTTTTTAACTTTTTTCAAAGATTTGCTTAAGAAAAACTTGAAAACCTGCTTCAAAACTTTACCGGTACAGACTTATAAGGTATCACAGGTATCATTTTCTCACCCTTTTTGTTTCTTTCAAAAAAAACTCATTCACGTCCCAATTTTTTTTTATTCAATACCAACACATCCTAATTCAACATGGAATGACACTCGTTTATCTTACCTCCCTTTTTCATATTTTGAATGAGCTTATTCGCAAAGAAATTAAAAGGGTGAGCAAATGATACCTCATAAGTCCAAATGGTAAGGTTTTGGCTGAGTTATTTAAGTTTTTCTTAAACCAGTCTTTGAAAAGTGTAAAAACAGCATCAAAAATCTCATTATTATGATTCCGTAGACATTTTTTTTTTTATTTTTATGAAAACTTTTTAAGCTTAAACTACTCAGTCATCTGTGGCATTTTTTCAAAAAATATTTAAAAAAAAAACTGTTTATTAATAAAAGAACTAAATTTTTGGAGGTATTTTCAGATCGTAAATCTTAATATTTTTGCGAGATATTTTGGTGGAAGTCTTAAAATATAATACATAGATTTTATAATTCCAGCGCCGGTTTTTTTTTGTATGGGCAGTGAAGCAGTCTACTGTACATAAGTTGGCTACGATTACTCGGCCGTCTATGTCAATGCCGCTAAGTACATTTTAAAATTTTCAGGCAATAGCCTCATGCAATTATCGATTAAATTTTTTGTTGTTTGTGAGAAATATTTTATTTAATTTTTTCTTTAATTCAAAATATGTTGATATAAAGTGAAAAAAAAAAATATTTTGCCAGAACCCCCTCCCCGAAAAAATTCTGGCTACGGCCCTGGGGCTGAGCCCTTTACGAAGAGAAGACCAGCCAATAGCTAGATGCTGGCTTCAAACATGGCGGCCCTGGACGCAGGGAGAGTTGATGCTGACCAATTAGGGTCCATCCTGGATTCTCTACCTTGAATTAATGCGAAAGCGGTCCCAGGGAAGAGAAGTTTCCAGGGTAGGAGGAGCGATTGTTTTAGTGGCTACACCACTCACGTAGGAGCGACGGTTTCTATATGGCGCAAAGGCATTTTAAACCCTATCCTCACAGTCCAAAAAAACCTAACGGAAGTATATTATAACCCGTGTAACTAATATTTTTTAATCGCTACTCTATTGAAACCATATCTTTAAAATTGTTTTCTATTAGCCCGGTCAAGTAAGATTTTCAAGGTTGAAATAATTCGCATAAAGCTCAAAATTGTAACGAATGTTACGAACACCACTATAAATGAAATGTCGAAAGTCCTTATCGATCGCAGGTCTGTTAAAAAAATTATTCAAGGTGAAAGGTCACACATTTTTTTTGCCTGAGATCTACCGAAAGTACATGCTCCTGAATTTGCGAAAAAGTACGTGGCCACTATATTCTGACTTTAAAACAACTTGGGACAAATATAAAGTACTCGTCCATCATCCGGAATATCCATTTAATTTACTGAAACAGTACATGAATACAATTCTCAACACGTATAAGGTACTGTTTAAAAAATTTACAGGGTTTTATGTAAAAAACAATGCTGCTGTCGTATTAACGTATGCGGAATGAAATTCGAACTGATGCAGTAAAAAGAAACAGCTATACTTTCGGATGCAACAAATACTGTTTTCCAACTCAAATATTTATTGTCGAAATTTCTACGAAACGTTTTTATAGAAAAGAAGCATCTCCTTAACGATTGGCCTGTTTAAGCTTTCAGGCATAGGGCTTTTTCAAATATATTATTTTAGGACTTTATTGTGCCAACTTGTGTTATAATTTTTCAGCCATTTAGACGATAATTAGTTCAGAGCTATATTTAGGTGTCCTTTTATGGGTCCCCAATGAAAAATATTTCTCTAATCCGTGGTAGAAAACTAAAATGAATGTGGTGCAAGCAGAATTTCGGGAAATCGCTAATATCCGCTTTTAATTTTCCTTTTCAACGTTTAAAAAATCTTGGGTAGAGTGGTTTGCACATATTTCACTATATCCCTGCATAGTATCTAATGTGTTTTTGCTTGCTTTGCACATTGTTGCCATTATACGCTGTGATTTTGCAGAGAGATCAAGCAATTTATGATTCTTATTACGATCTCATTTCGCTGCTATGTGAAACATTTTTTTCGCACTCGTGGGTTTTCCTTCTAGTGTTTTCCTATTCCGACACTTCCTTTGTAAATAACATTTTGTTTTAAGTCTCATAGAGAAAATATTAAAAAGCACGTTACTTTTCGTGACATGGAGTTTCGGTATACAAAATTTACAAGGAATTTTTCAGAGTTCTTTCGCTTTCTAGGAAATTATTTCAGCATTATAATATACAACGAGGTAATTTTTAGTGTAATGCTTGTTTAGATTGCGCAGTAGATTTTGGTATACTCAGTTTGGCTCCTGAGTTTACCAGAATTTTCTGCTTACAAATTGTCCGCAATTTCATTCCGCATACGTTAGTTGCATAAATATATAAAAATCTACTTTATAACCAATATAGAAATAATGGATGTTCTTTTCAATAATAAAATTCAAGTCGTTTTTAAATGTAGCGAGTTTTTCAAACAAATTATATGTATGTATACCTAAATCAGTAGTCCAATATGAGCGGTGTATGACAATTTTAAAAGAAAACGAATAATTTTTATTTTAAATGAGTTTTTTTAAAAACGGGTCGACAAGTAATGGGCTATACAAATTTTACATGTTATTTATAACATAAATAACACAAATTAGCAAAAAAAATTATGTGCAATGACCTTAGATTTAAAGTTGGTTCAAGCACACTGTGACTTATCAAATAGTATGAATTGAAGTTAATTTTATAACAGGTGATGGTACAAAAGATTCAGTCCATATGGGACTACATTTTTTCCATGATTATAGTATTGGTTTCATATATGTATCTCCAAACCAATTTCCAGCATACTACCACAAATATTTCTGGAGGTATGAATGAAAGATTCCGTTTGTAGGGGAAGTGCTACGCCCCTTTGTCTAATCGAGATATGTTTTAAGTTGGGATAAAAGTCACCAGTGTGCGAAATTTCTTTAAGATCGGTTGAGTAGGTAAAGCGCAAATCGCAAAATACCAACCATTCGCATTTATATTAGTAAGGATTATCCAGTAAAATAATAATAATTAAAATAATTTTTAGAGGTGAGCATTTTTTTCAAGGACCCAACTACACAAACACAAAATATTAAAAATTTGTTTGCTTTTGAGTGTAGTAGTCAACGAAAAACCATTAGGGGAATCCGCTCTTCCATGTATTCGTTGTATCTTGTGTAATTGTATCTAAGTGAGCGTGAGATTTGTTGTTGCTAGCGGTGCAATAAATACACATGCAAGTAAAAGTGAAAAGTAAGTAAGTAAGTAAAAAGTTACGCACTGATTACGCGTTTTCTCAAAACGATATTTTAGAAATGTTAAATAGCACGTTGTCCTTTAATCTAGAGTTCCTCTTCTTAAGAAATAAATAAATATATCATATACACACAAATGTAAAATAAGTACCGCTATATGACTATCATAAGAAAATTCACGATTTTTATAAAACACGCGAAATTCAGTTACAGTTGTGAGCAGCTTTTTTTCTCGCATTCGGTAACGGGGACATTTGTTTAATACTTGTCTTTTTATTCCTCAGAACCTACAAACGAACGTCTGAAAACTCCGAGCAGCCGTTCCTGAGTGAAGAGAGGTCTCGCATAGTGCAGATTTTTAATGTAATCAAATTTTAAATCAACCTACACCGATAGATAAGTTCTTAGTTAAAAAATAAAACTTTATCACACATCTAGAGGGTAAGGTCTTTAATTTCACCTCTCATGTTTGAAATTCGAAAGAACAGTGCAAATCTAATGATTATCACAAAAAATGCCTTCTCGTATAATATATATGTATATATTATATTATTCTATTCGTAATCTCTTAATAAATCGATAAATATAAGTGTAATTCATCTTCAGCAAGTGCTTCAAAAGTTAGGCGAGGAATAAACATTTAGATCGCTGAAATAGAAAACAAACAAAAATAATAAGTTGGGTTCAAATTACGCTGTGCAAGTTCTAAATTTGAGCAAAGATCTTGAAAGTTGAACTCACTTAATTGGGACGTTCTAAATTCAATGGCATCCCCCGTTTTACCAGATTGGCTCCAGTTTTCGAGATAACGGGACTTGAAAATTTGAATAAATGTTAACTATTTTATAAATAACTCCCTGCGTTTTGAAGTTATTTTAATAAAATTTTGCATACGACTATTTTTTATATTTTCTTAACTAATTCCAAAAATCATCGAAAGAGGTTCTCTTTAGCAAATAGCTTCCATTCAACTGATTATTCAGATATGTAGTTTGGCCTCTTAACTGCATCATAAAGACAAAGTTAACAGTGTTTATGATAAATAGAAATAGTACTAAATTTCTTACCTGCTTAACTGAAGGAGTTATAACGCAAAACAAGGTCTCCTAAAAATCAGTTGTATGGGAGCTACATGTTATAATGAACTGACTTCGATTATTATATGGAATAGTTAAGGTAATATTAAAAAACGGTCTTGTGCAAAATTTTAGTAAAATAACTTCAAAACTGAGGGAGTTATTTATAAATAGATACAATTTAAGCAAAGTTTCAAGTTCCATTATCTCGAAAAGTGGAGCTAATCTGGCACCACTGGGGACGCCATTGAATTCAGAAGGCTTCAATTAAGTAGGAGCAACTATCAGAATCTTTGCCTAAAAAGTTGATTTGATACCCCGCTCGAAATATTCTTACTAAAAGAAGGATCCTCATTAAAAGTAAATCAGGGGTTTTGCACACTTTTAGTAATAATTTTTTTAAATCATTTTACAGGTATATGTAATTTTATAAGGACTAGTAGTTACAAGAATATTTAGATCCTTTTGACGTATTTTCCAAATGTGCCTTCAATTGAGATGTTTTTGGAATAAAAATTACGCTCAAGATCGCGGAATATTTTATCTTTAAAAGTTGGTTTATTCTGAAAGCACACCTTTGCCAAGGGGTTATAAGATTTAAAAGCATATCAGAAAGATGAAGAACAGACACCTTATATTCCTATTGTATGTACCGGTATAGAACAAATTGCAACCGAATTCGAAATTACCATCTTAATACCAGCTTATACGGCCATATGGTTTCACGCTTTCGAAATTATTTCATTTTGCCGTTTATATCCTTTCGAATTGCCTATACGATTTTGAATTTATCACTATTACTTATCATAATTTTTGTACGCTTCAGCCTTCGTTTTATAAAGTTGCAGTCTTCGATTTTAATCTCTAGGTTAAAAGTTTTCGTTTAGCTATTTTTTTCCAATAACTACGTTAAAAACACACGACGAGTCTAGAAATATAACTGATTTCGAAACTTGCCTGAAATCTCCCTAATATGAACATATTTGGCACTGAACCTATTCTGGACAAGAATTTTTTTGCAGGTAGGGGGTCGAAAATGCCTATTGCATCATCAAAGGTGTCGGAACAACAATGGTATGTCCGGAGACTAAAACACTCCCCCCGAATTGGAACCGTCTCTAACCCTGGGACCACTAATTGCATTGCTTCAGGGTGGCGTTCCATATCTCTCATTAACTAAAGTTCCCTCAGTGTTCCAGGTTCCAGGTCGCGCTTCTAGCCTCTAGCATGGCTTGGATGACGTTATCTGGGTTAATTGGTCCTACGAGGCCTTGCAGATTATTGCGCTCAATTTCCCATTTTTTGCATCTGAAAAAAGTGTACTCGGCATCGTCTTCTTTTGCGTCACTGTATATGCATGACGGCTATCCGCCTTTTCCCATTTTATACAGGTATTTGCGAAAGTAACCATGCCCAGACAGCATTTGTGTGACATAATAGTTTACTTCGCCATGTTCTCTTTGGGTCCGCAGTTTTAGGTCTTTTTTTAGCCTGGCCGTCTATCTGCCGCGGCTTTCGTTGTTGCCCTTGCTGCTTTTGGGGATGCGTGCTGCATTTCTGCCCAATACGATAGCCTGGGTCTAGCCTTACGCCTAAGTGCTTTATTACTCTTTGCGTATTTAATGTAATGCCGGTCAGTTTCATGCTCACTTCTAAGGCTATATACGTCTTGGTTGGGAGTATTAGCACGATTTTCTCTGCTGCAAGTTTAAGACCGTGCGTATGTCGTAAATTAGGCTAAATTGTACGACTCAACATTGGCACTGCCTACCGTCGTGCTGAAATGAGTAAACGACGAAAATCGTCGAAAACTATACAGTGCTGTCAAGTTTTTCGATTTTAATACACTAATCGAGTCGAAATTTTAGGCAATGTAATGAAATTTTCTTTACGATTCGACTCTCGAAAAAGGACTTGCATTCAAAACGACTCTCACAATGAGGCTGAGAATCTGATTTAATTTGTGGCGAGCATATTCGGTGTCTCGTGCGGTCATCACTGCGGCAATGTCATCAGCGTAGCCTACTAAGTATGTGTCATCAGGCATCTCAAGGTTTAATATTCCGTCGTAGCTGACGTTCCATAGGTCTGGCCCAAGAATTGAGCCTTGCGCCCGACGTGATCGTCATTTGCCGGGGTCTATCGGTGGTATGGTACAATAACTCCCGGCCTTCTAGATAGCTTCTAACCATGAGTCTAAAGTACGTGGGTATGTTGTAAACTTCTTCTAGTGCGCATATCATATATTCCCATTTAGCGGTGTTTAGGCGTTGCGAACGTCTAAGGTTGCAAGTAGAAATAGCTTTTTCTGTTGGTATGTGGCTTCCACTGTTGTTATTACGTGTTTTATAGCTCCAATTGTTGATCTACCGGGCCTGAATCCGTACTGTCTTGAGGAAAGTCCGCTGGCGATATCCGCTTCTATTCTAGGTTTTGGCAGGCTTTCTAAGAGCTTTCCAGCTAAGTCCAGCATACAGAGTGGTCGATGCGCTGATGGTGAGTCAAGGTATCCCTTTCCTTTGCTGATGAAGACGAGCTGGTGCGTTTTCCAAATTTCTGGGAATATTCCGTTCTTGAGGCAGGCATTGCACATGAGGGCGTTCTGTGGCGATTATTTTTAGAACTTCTGCTCCAGCATTCCAAAGCCGTCTGGGCCGGGTGCTTTTTTGGCCTTTACTCTATTAGTGGCAGACTTGAACTCTTCTGCGGTGGATGGTGGTATTTCTTGGGGAGCGATGATAGGCTCCATTTCTTTGGTTAATGCCTCATGCGTGGGAAAGAGTTCGCTAACTATGTAGTCCATTTTTTGAGCGCTTAGCGCTATGGCCCCCAGTTTTTTCATTAAAACCATATATCCGAGACCCCAGGGATTTGTTTACATCCCCACGCAGTTGTTCCCACTTTCTGTGATTGCTGGCCTCGATTTCTTGTTTGAGTTCTTTTCTAGCAGCTTGGTATAGTTGTGCCTCTTCGATTGCAGCGCTTCTACGTCTGGCCCTGGTGTAAGTACGCATGAGGTGGAGGCAAGTTGGCCTGAGTTGAACTACGTTTTCCGTTCACCAATATGCAGGTCTTTTGTGTCGATTGCTTCCGGTTTTTGGCATCGCTTTGTTACCGGCGCTGGAGATCATTTCATTCTGGACAAGCATTAAATTTTACTTTTTTCTCATTAATAATTCACTTTATATAAAAAATCAAAACACAGCGATCTGACCAAACTTTTATTGTAAGTCATTTTGAAAACATACATACATACATTGTTCATAACTAACGCTCGTATCTTTTTTCGGCCAAAAAACCGTACATTACTGCAAATAAATTCCGTTTCGCAGTATCTTCATTTACAAAAAATAAACATTTTTTACAGTATCATTTTTGATACAGTTTATTCAATAAAAAAATGAACTCCAAGTACTATAACAGAACAGGTACATAGTAAATATGAATTCAAAGAAATCAATTCATGAGTATTTTAAATTACATTTGATACAGAATCGCTTTTAACGTTTCCAAACTTACAACGACTTTTATCTGAAGAATGTATCTAGTGTCGATTGAAAATCCGACACTACCGATGGGCATCTGAATGCTTCTTGGCTTTTATATGACGTCTGCATTACCACCAAACACAATTGAAAAAGTACAAATACATGTTTTGCACAAAACATAGTTTTTACTTGTTGTCTTGCATAGAAATGGATTCTTATCGCGAAGTTTTTCGGTAAACGAGTATTTGCATTTTTTTAACGGCATTGTTAAAACAAAAGAAAACCCGAAAAGGCGCGCTCTGAATTAATTTCTTTGAATAAACAATAAACAACCATAGTTTAGTTTAACAAGTAGGACTGAATCTGCGTGTATTCATACAAGGTGGAATTGGTAGAAAAGAAAATTACACTAGCAAATTATACGCATAAGGACAGAAAGCATTGCCACAAATGTACAACAAATACATAATTTTGACATTAAGAACAGCCGCGACGAAAGTCCAGATGTTCTGGAACCACCATCATTTATGAATTTCCCTTGAATTGAATGGAATAATTACACAGAATCACAAATTTTAGTTCAGTTTTTGTTCTCCAGACGCCACTATCCAACTTCTATGCAGAATTGCTCGTTATTCCAAAATCGAGTTAATTCTTTTTTCTTTGGATACGTTTTCGAGATATTCGCAATTTACCGTTATTCAGCTTAAAACAAGAAATAGTTCCACTTAATCACGTATATCTTACGAACCAATTTAACAATCTTAAAATGAGATACGTCAAAGCAAATAAAATTCTTCATAAACCAAATACACATCACTTTCGAGAGTGATTAAAAAGAAAAAAAAAAAAACCTGGAATGATTCCTTTCTCGAAAAAAGGCTGCACTTATTCTGCCCAGAGTTAGCGCTGTTAAATTTTCATGTTCTTTTCTCAACCTTTTCACAGGGCGCCGTGTTCTTTTCTCAACAAGTTGCGCTCTGATCCGGCGAAAGCGCTGCCTTTTCTGTCCTCAAATAAACGTGAGGGTGAGAGTTGCACGGTTGATTCTTAATTTACGCTTGTAAAAAAAAAATTTGTTTCCGTATCAGAAACAAGTGTTTCCTATGAAATTAATCAAAAAAACTTCTGATGGAGTAGCATATTTTCTGTTTCAGTCTCATATGAAGAACGCAACATTTTCTCAGGTTTCACGGCAAAACATAGCACGAGTTCCCATATAAAAGGACAAAACTTATTTTGAGAAAAGAACACGCTAATAGTTTACGGCTCATTCGTAATTCATAAACAAATCACGTAATTTTGCCACGCAAAATTTGTCAATAAATGCGAATGCGAACGTTATTTATAACGATTTCAGTATCTAGATTTATTTGAAAAAAAGTGTGGGATTAGTGTTTCCTATATTAAACGATAGACTGCCAATTGAGAGATCCAAGTTCGAGTCCGAGTCGTCGGGCAGCGGAGTTTTTTTCTTGTTTTGTTAAATTTTTTTCTTTTTATATATATATATTTTTTAGATCTTATTCTTTTAAAGAGAAAAATATTTTTTTTAAATTAATTTCAATATTTTTGTAATTAGGTTTCTTTCCTAATAAATTCTTGTTAAACTATTATTTCCTCGCTTCATAAGAAATATTAATTCATTAAATAGCGTCTAACAGATGAATGTATGTACATATTCACACACATAGGTATGTATGTATGTATGGTAATGGTATTTTACGTCTACGTTTACACAAATATCTGGAATTATATTAAACTATAACAAATTTGAACAAATTTCATGCGGCCGCTGTGGTGTAGTGGTAAGCAGTGCGCGCTTCCACTCTGCAACGCCTGGGTTCAATCCCTGGTCAAAGCAACATCGCAAAAAATATAGAAAAAAGTGTTTTTCTTAACAGCGGTCGTCCCTCGGCAGGCAATGGCAAACCTCCGATTGTATTTCTGCCATGAAAAACAGCTTATCATAAAAATACAATCGCCGTTCGAAGTCGGCGTAAAACTGTAGGTCCCTCCGCTTTGTGTGACAACATCAAGGCGCACAGCACAAATCGGAGGAGAAGCTCGGCCAAACACTAACATATGTGTAAGCGCCAATCTATTATTATTATTATAACAAATTTGAAGTTATTGAAGACATCAGCTTATCTACTCGGCCTGGCATTTCCCTTGGGAAATTTTCGATTGAAGTAGCAATACTGGCAAGCAGCAACAGACAGCTCAAACGTTATCATAAGCAAGGCTAAATCACTCGCTCATCAGCCGCCAAAGCAAACGCGCCAGAAACAAATAAACTCCCATCACATAACTTCTCGTACTACAATCAATGCAGTTTGTGAATTTATAATAATAATTTTCGTAATAAACGATAATTACACATACATACGTGTACCAAGGTGAACAATGTGTCTTATTTAATACCTGAAACCTAAACATTGTCCTTCGGCGCCATTCAAACGAGCCGGCACCGAATCAATTTTCGTAATAAATCAATGCTTTCGCGGCCCAAAAGTTTATTTTGTCATTCCGTACGATTATTAAAGAAACTTGCGTATGTGCAGTGCATAATCAGTGCTTAAGAACATAAAAAACCAATATTCCCAATTACTCACAAAAAACGCAAAATAAAAGTGAGAGGAAATCAAAAACAAATCCCAAAATCTACACTGGAAATTTTGTAAATAAATTTACAACAAAATATAATCGAAGTCGCCCACAAAAAAAACAACAGCACGAATAAACCTAATCTAATAAAGAAATAGCTGGACAGCAGATCAGCAGCAGAGAGATCGCTTAACACAATTGATACCAACAAGCAGAGGGAGCACCAAACAACAAGACGATAAGTACCCACACCCCTATATATACACAGTCCCAGGTTGACCGAGATTTGCCCGGAGTGTATATACTTTTTAAAGTTTCCAAGATTTGGATGGCTTTAAAAAAATATTTTCCAAAAAAATGGATTCCGGTATCTATTAAGTAAATTCCTTATTCTAAAATTTAGGTAGCAACCCTATTCCGAAATAGGAGGGAATAAATGGTACATATCTTGAGCGCATATGTACTGTGTATACATAAAACAATGTTGATTGAAATTAACAAGATAAAATTTAGTATTACATAGAAGATGGCAACCCTGATGGAAAATATTTGATTTGATATCCATATTGCGATGTTTCAGATAAATTGTGTAGAATTGAAAACAAGTGGCAACCTTACACTATAATCGTAAGGGATAAGATTTTGTATATAGGAAAAGCATTGTTTAAGGACCTTCTCTTGATACCCATAAATAGTAATATTTTACCCCTTTTTAATAAAAAATTAAATAAATATGCGATTCAAAATAGGTGGCAACCCTATTAAAATATTTATGAATTAGAGATCTTTAAAATACATTCCATTTGATACCCATATTATGATGTTTTAATTGATTTGTAACTAGTTTCGAATAGGTGACAACCTTATACGAGTCCTCTCGGAGATAATGCCTATTCAGATAATCTTAAAATCCCAAACATTATCTGTGTACCTAATTTCATTAAAACCGTTAGAGCCGTTTCCAAGAACCCTATGGATATATATATATATATATATATATATATACAAGAATTGCTCGTTAAATGTAATAACCCTGCAAAAAATTGGACTAATCCGGGATGACTCCGGGCGCAATCGCAAAGGAGCATGCGACTAATACCACTTTTGATCTCTTTATATGGAATGAACTGTTCACTTTTGCTCCAGCATGTCCTATGAAGAGACTAATTGTTCACCTTTATACCCGAACAGGATAAAAGGCGACTAGTCACTTTTAAAAAATAAAAATAAAAATTTACGCCAGCTGAGATTCGAAGCGGGGTGCTCAGTTATGTTAGGCGAATACTCTCTCTGTGAGCCAACACCGCACATGAAATTTCATTGACTAAGTGCGTACATATCATTAAATCGTTAATAGTACCCGTTAGAGATGAGTTGAGGACTAATTGATCTCCNTTTTTTTTTTTTTTTTAAACTTCGTCAAATGAACTGATTTTATGAATTAATACATTTATTTGTAATTTTGTATGGAATCGGCATCGGCATCGGCCGATTCTTTTCCCATAAGCCGGTTAATCGGCATCGGCATCGGTACCTGAAAAAAAATTGGAATCGGTCTGAGCCTTTTTTGAAGAACATTTCAATGAATTTACTCATAGCGTCGCTAATGTAAACGAAACAGAAAGTTTTAAGGAAAAGTTAGATAAAATATAAAATATATATAAAAAAACGAGAAACGTGCTGGTAAAAGAAGTTCAAATATTTTGTAATGGAGGAGATAGGGGTCATTATCTTCAAATGGATTATGTCTACCTTTTGGCAGTTCAATCTAAAAGTGTTGATGCCGAAATATGTTTTTCATCAGTAGGTTTTGTATGTAAAAACTGCAGGTCAAGCTTAGAAGACTCCGCTTTGAATGCTTTGCTGCTCTTATGAAAACATTTTAAGGGCAATAATAACAACAATGGAAAAAAGGGGTGTGTGTTTTTAACCACACCCACCTACCAATATGTATTTCGACCCGCTGAATCCGATTCTGAGATCCGTTTGACTCGTACACCCTCAAAATTTCTAGTAAATTGCGAAAAAATGGCAAAAAATTCTCCATTCGCCATTTCTTTATAGAGTAGAATAAACATGTTTAGAGAAATTGTTTTTGTATATTTTTGTTTTATGTTTTTTTTTTTTATTAATCGTCACTTTCAAAAGTACCTGGTATTTACATTATTATTTGTGATGTATACGTTCCGCAATCACATGGTTTTTTAAATACAATTAAAAAAAATTGTTTACTTTAAAATTTGTCTGATTGAATAAATAAATATAGCAAGCGTAGAGTGCAAAGTTGCTAAGTCCCAATTTAAAAATTGTACAGGAGAGGAAAAAACTTCGTATAGCCATTTTCTTCAAGTATTTCGCAAAACTTTGAATACGACATTTTGCCTGTTTAAAGCAAAGCAAAACTCCATACGAATCAGAGGGATTCGATCTTTCGGAGCTTTTTTGGCCTTAGAAAATTTTCCTTTCATTGAATCTAAACGAGAAAACATAAAACAAGGCCTCCTATATCAAAATATGATTTTGCATTAAAAGTGAAGTTAACAACTTTTCACTCTAAGCTAGCGATATATGAGTTCAGTTTATCGTAAATTTTAAATATTTTTATTTCATGGTATGTTTAAATGCTTTCAGATATTGAATTTTTACTCATATTCATACAATTTATGACTCAATTTGAATCCCGGGATCCCGGGATTACACAAAAAATATCCCGAAATCCCGGGATTACAATTTTCCTGATATTTTGGCACCCCTAACCCACATACATACATATATTACCCTTCCTATCAATTCAGGTCTATTACATGCGCCCCACGCGTTTAATTTTCCATCTCATAAATTGTTTATAATGACTTTTGCTAAAATTTAAAAATCAAAAGTTATCATAACAAATTCTATGGGACTGATAAATATTATTTTCTACTTTTTAGTCCATTTATAAAAGCGTTGTTTATTAAAATTGTTTTCTTTACATTATTTAATTTCTACTTTTTAGTCTTGTCTGTATAAAATTTCGCAATAGATAATAAAATAATTCAACGATAATAATAGATTGGTGCACACACAATCATATACATATGTATGTACATACATACGAGCACCAATTAATTTCATTTAAAAAAATGGCGTCGTCCATTTCCACTGTAGTGTACGTAGTGCATAGGGCGACATCTACCTCTCAACCGACGAGGTTGATGTCTAGACTTTTTTTTATAGGAACTTTGCAACCCAAAGGTTTTATAGCTGTCTGGACAAACAACATTGCAAGTGACTGGGCACACAACACTGCAAGTTGATAAAAGCGTTGTAAAATAGAAGTCCGGGTTAACGACTACTAACGACTTTTATTATAAAAGTTATACAAGTCCGGGTCCCTGACACAAAGTACTCGGAAGATACATACAAACAAAACTAGCAGATATATCAGGATCTACTATAGCAGCAGTTTCCAAACTTGTTTCACCTCGGCACCCTTGTCGTGCTAAAACAAATTTGGCGCTGAAAGCTTGCTGGTGTATTTGTTTTTAACCGACTTCACAAAAAGGATAAGGTTATCGATTTGTCGGAATATTTTTTAATTATTTTATTCTATGCATGTTACCGAAGAACTTTGGACCACGTTAACCGATTACTATAATTCTTTTTTAAAGGAAAGGTGTTACCTGACAGGTGGTCTAATTTGGGTAAAATTCGATCATAGGATCATGAATAGAATAACGATAATCTTAAACTCCTAGATGGGAATTGAAATCGGTTTTGTTTTTTTGCTTAAAAATTACTTGTTTATGTAAGCACTTGTCGAAAGGCAGTCTCACATAGAAATGTAAAAGTAAGACCCCTATTATAAGCTGCATTCGTCTGTGGTCGAAAGTGCTGATCGAAGGAATTTTCATTTGGTATTATGACGCTCATTCGATGAAGAGCAGCGCTATTGTGAATTTCGCTCCGTTGGGTTGTTTACAATAGTATATTTTTCACCGCTGAGAAGTTTTGTTTACAAATCGAGCAAACTAAATAGTGTGCTTATACATATGTATGTAAATTTGTCCAAATTAAAATGAAATAAAAAAGAAAGCGAGTTCATAAAAACGTGGTAAAAATGACTACAACCGAGTTCTGGTGCAACGATTCGTCAGAAGATGAGAGCTTGGTAAACTGGCCTGGGGTAGAAAATGTTTAAAAGGGTTTAAGTGTAGTCTTTCGAAACTATCAACAGCTTACGATTTTGTTCTCAGAGATCGTGTTAACTGAGTATTGAGATTTTCTTTCGCAAGTAAAACCAGCCTTTCGAGCTTGTGTTTAATATTCACGACGTTAGAACTGCATGAAATTAATAAAAATTGTTTCAAATTAGTAAGAAACAAATGCAAAATCATACATTTTTACAAATTTCTATCAGTTCGCTACACCATCGAAAGCAAAATTCTGTTCGACAGAAAATTCGATACTCAACGAAAATTTCGACATGGTTGCATAGCTCACTTTCGATGTTCCATCTTCGATAACCAGCGAAGATCGAAAATCGAATGCAAGGCCTAAGAGTCACTAGTATTTTTAATGCAATCTTGCCAACCGCAGTATTTTCTGCATACACTTGCATCCAGAACTCTCTTGGCTCCCTTCGTAGTATTTAATAATCAAAGTGCTGTCTTCACTGATATCCAGAAGGTTTTCAAAAGCTTAATTGGTCATCTCAGTAGGTTTACTTTTCGGGCCACATGAAAACGGCTTTGTTAGCCAGCTGAAGCCATCCTCAGAGTCAATGTTGGGAAAATATTCGACAATGGTTTTTTCTAAACCATCCAAGTTAACGCTAGTAATGCGCGTTGACGCTCAGAAAATAATTTTTGCAGCCAATTTTACGAAAACAATTTAAGTGATAAATGATTTTAATTTTTTGAAAATTATATGGAAATTGCTAGCGAAACCGGCTGTTATCAATTTTCTTAGCGTAAACTTCGAATTACTTTGTTTATTTATGCGGTTTTCATGCGAATTGCTAGTAATTCTAAAATATACATGTCACCAATAAAAACAATCTCGACGTGCTAGAAAAAACCAGAGATGTATTTTAATTTCGCAGGCCTCTGTTATCTTCGCAGCGTCATCCAATACGGGTTTTAAATCTAGTGGCGGCATCTTCCTAGTTTCCAGGGAATCCCGAGGAATCATACAGTGACTTCTCGTGGCGTTTCCTGCTTAGTGCTTCATCCTAGACATCGTTCCTTTCCTTGTTGCGAATATTCGCCTTCGCATTCGCATTCGCACCCGCGGAGCTTCCGCATTAATTTTAACATTCGCTTTCGCATTCGCCATAATCAATGCGGAGCTTTTGCGAATGCGAATGTTGTTCAACGTATATATGTATGGCAAACAAAATGACAAATTGTAGCGAATATTTTTGCCTGTGGTCGTGGGAGTATTTGTGTAACAAAACTGGTCAAATGTCATATATATTAACTTTGATAAAAATGTCTTTAACCATATTATTTCCTTAGCTAGCTAACCGAGCTATCAATGGGCAGTGATACAAGTTCTCACTTCTACTTGACCTTTGATGTATGTCAAAGAGAACATAGTCCTTTTAATAACATTTTTTTTCGGTACCTGCATTGGTTTCTTTATTTATTATGATTTTTTTGGTCCAATCTTAAAAAAAACTACTAGACACAAAAGAAGAGAGTATGCACTATAATTCTTAACCAAATTTTCGTGATTTGCTTTTGATGTTACATATCGTCACCTGAAATGCAAAAAGATGTAAAAACATCATCGTTGAAATGCAAAAAGTCAAAATTCACTTTTTGATTTATATGATGGATTTCATCGAATTACAATTCCCTACATTATTTTATGAAAAAAAGAATTGAAGTATTAGTCACGACTTTTTCCATTTCATTTACGATGTTGTTACGTCTTTTTGCAATTCAGGTGACGATATCTTCGTTTCAATAATTTCAAATGGGGCTCTTTGGGGAATTTATTTTTAACAAACATTTTAATTTCAATAATTTTGTTTACTTGTCGCTGATAAAGTTACAGATTTCCCAAATTCTAAAACAGCCAAAGGAATGAGAATGAATAATTCTTTTTGAAAGGCTTTAGAAAAACCCGACATACTGGCTTGGTTATGCTAGATTATAATTATTTCTTAAAAATACTTGACAACAAATACTTGTTAGATATTCGCATCCGCGTTCGCATCCGCGGATGTCTAAAATTCCACATTCGCAACCTCCCTAGTCTGAAGTACTACGTTCTTCTTCGATTTGCATTGCGAATGGGTACCTCACTAACACGAGAAGACTGCCTCTAAAATCGTGTTGATTCGCTCTTTGGCAGTGTGATTGTGAAGTTCCAAAGAATAAGTAATATATACACGTGCGCGAAGCTGCTGCGCTTGTTACGAGCCCAGCCAGCAAAAAATCCGAAAATTAATCCAAAAACGGGAAGAAAAGTCTACAAAAGTACCGAAAGTGGTTGTGAAAAGGGTTCGTTTTCGGGTATTTTTCTGAAAATTTTCTATTTTACGTTGAGAAAACGTACTGGAGCACTACGCTTAAGAGCGAACAATACCCCAGGGTGGTCCAAAAACAGTAAAGTCGGAATTGTAATGCTCTCATCTCCTAGGATTGTTCTATATCGAAAAAAGTATACCCCTATTTTTTATTATTTTGAAATCAGAAAACATTTAGAGGTCGCTCAAAGCGATCAAAGTTTTCCATGTATTTTTAAATGGGAAAAACTACTTTTCGCAGAAATGGTATAGAATCCTTTCAAATCGATATTTTTCGATCGATTCGATTTATTAAACTATTATGTATACAGTTTTATAGCCCATTAGATTTTAGTAGGTTAAAGTGCAAACTTCAAGACGCCAGAAAATCGCAGTAATTTTTAATATTTTTTTCTTGGCTGACGGTGTTGAGCATTTTCTTCCATATAAAGTATGCTCGACATTTACTTTTATATGGAGGAAAATGCCTAGCACCGTCAGCAAAAAATATTATTAAAAATCAACGCGATTTTCCAGTTTTAAAATTTATGTGGTGCTGGTTATGTAATGTGCCAGAATTTTATAAAAAATTATATACATTAAATAGACAAAAGAGAAATAACCACAGCTGGTCAAAATGTCACTTAACTTAATCAGCTGAGAGTTATACATACAAGGGTATATTTTTTGCAATACGGACGTTTTTTATTTCTTTTTTGATTTTCGCTGACTCTATATTTCACCTCTTAATTACCCTTTTTAGAAAACATTTTCTACAAAACTGCATACATACCAAAAGTGAGTAAATAAGGAGTGAACATTTTTTATAAAAATTTGCATAGTTTGGAATTCCAATTTTTGCTGTTACTTTATATCCAGCCCTGTTCTGCAATCAGATTCGAATCGGAATCCGATATCTTTCCGATTGTTGGTGTTCTGCATTCTGACAATCGGATATTATTTCCGATTCCGCCTTGTTCTACATTTCGATCCACTTCGAAGCGGAATTCTATCGGAAATTTGATGTTCTGCATTCAGAGTATCGAAAATTTTTTATCGGAAATATTCCGATCAAGTAAAAGCCAGTGGAATAGAAAAATAACAAACCAAAAAAACAAAAATATAAATGATCAAAGGCACTTTTTAAACTTTAGCGAACAACGAAAAATATAAGTAAACGAATTAAAATTGGTAGTTATAATGAAAAAAAAAAATAAAAAATAAAAAACAAATTAAACTGCGACAAGTGAGTTGGAAGTGCTGTATTTTCTGCCCTCAAGTAAACTTGAGGGTGAGAGTTGCACGGTTGATTCTTAATTTACGCTTGTAAAAAAATAATTTTCCGAAATATGTGTTTCCTATGAACTTAATTAAAGAAACTTCTGATGGAGTAGCATATTTTCTGTTTCATTCTCTTATGAAGAACGCAACATTTTCTCGGGTTTCACGGCAAAGCATAACTCGAGTTCCCATGTAAAAGGGAAAAATTTATTTTGAGAAAAGAAAACCGCTAATAGGTACGGCTCATTCGTAATGCATAAAAAAAAACAAATCAAGTACATTTGCCACGTAAAATTTGTCAATAAATGCGAATGCGAGCATTATTCATAACGCTTTCAATATCTAGATTTATTTGTAAAAAACTGTGAGATTCGTGTTTCCTACATTAAGGCAATGTTTATTGCTGAACATAGCCATTAATTTTATTTTTATTTTTTCATTTAATGCCTTGTGAAAACGTTAGCACTATTTAGGCAAATTGTTAAGTTTTTTTTCGAAATTTTGTTTGTTTTCTTGTTTTTGATCACAAATGGGAAAAAATGTGTTTACTTCAAAATTGGCCAGTATTTTAGGAAGTGTATTATGCAATGGAGCTTAGGCTATGTTCAAACAGGTCAATTAGCTGAGGCAATTAAGCTTAAATGCAACTGTAGTTGATTTCGGCAGATAGACGTAACATATTTCTTTTTAAAACGTCAGATCGAAGAACTGGGACGAAAGTGATTCACCTTTTCTTCAACATAGTTAGTCTCGCGCTGCTCCAAGAGATTCTTTTCATAGCCGAAATTTGTTTAATGTGATTAAATAAGTTGATACAACAGCTGATTGCTCTTTGATCAATAAATATACCTCCAAGTAAAAGTTAATTAAAACATAGCTACACAAATTAATTGCCAGTTAATTTTTAATTGACAATTAATAATTTAAATTTTCGTATGATAAATTGGGTAACAATTAAGTCTTAAATTGGTGAACATGTTCTTAATTGTCAACTGAACATGTTTGAACATAGTCTCTTTAAAACTTCTTAATCGAGTTCGGAGAAGGTTGCGTTAAATATTTAACACCATATCATAAAATCTGTATCGTTCCCTCGATTTTAAAAAATGAGGTGTCAAATTAAAAGGCTTGTCCTTTGGGTGTGCAACAAGCTTTAGTTCCATGAAAGGGGTTTCCACATGTTCGAAAACCGCATTCAAATTTCTCTGCCGCAGATGGTTGCGTGAAATATGTATTTAACACCATATCATAAAATCTGTATCGTTCGTTCGATTTTAAAAAATGAGGTGTCAAATTAAAGGGCTTGTCCTTTGGGTATGTAGCTTCAGTTCCAAGAAAGGGGTTGCCGCATGTTAGAAAATCGCATTAAAAATTCTCTGCCGCAGATGGTTGCGGCAAATATTTAACACCAAGTCATAAAATCTGTATCGTTCGTTCGATTTTAAAAAGTGAGGTGTAGAATTAAAGGGCTTGGCCTTTGAGTGTGCAACATAGCCTTAGTTCCATGAAAGGGGTTGCCTCGTATTAGAAAATCGCATTAAAAATTTATCTGCCGCAGTTGGTTGCGGTAAATATTTAACACCAAGTCATAACATCGTTCGATTTTAAAAAGTGAGGTGTTGAATTAAAGGGCTTGTCCTTAAGGTGTGCAACATAGCTTTGGTTCCATGCAAGGGGTTGCCTCGTGTTAGAAAATCGAATTCGAAATTTCTCTGCCGCACATGTTTGGGTTCAGTATTTCACACAAGGTCATACAACCTGTATCGTTCGTTCGGTTTTAAAACGTGAGGTGTCAAATGAAAGGGCTTGACCTGTAAATATGCAATATGGTTTTAATTTTTTACAGGGTTGCTATGTATACAAAAATCAAATTCAAATTATTTATTAAGTTAAGGAATTATCCCAACTTGGGTATCAAAATAAATGGTTTTGAATACACTGTATTATGTTGCCACCTGTTTGAAAAGTCTATTTTAGTTAAATTATATAGAAGTATTATTTATAAAATACTATACACTAAGCGTGACAAGATAGAGTTTTAAGAAATACCACAATAAAAATATTTTGGAGATGCTTGAAATTGAAAAAGTTAAATTCAAATTATTTAAAAGAATCTTATTATTACAGCTCTGACATATTTGCGATAAAATAAAACGGTAAAGGTAGTAAAAGTACAGAAAACTAATGGCAGCGTTAAACGCCAAATGCGCGGGGAAAGACTAATGCAAAGACAATAATATAAACAAAAACAAAAACAAAGATAAAGAAAAGATGAAAATTAAGATGAAGATGACGATGAAGATGAAAATGAAGATGACGATGAAAATGAAAAGACGAAAGGATGAAGATGAAAATGAAAAGATGAAGTTGAAGATGAGGATGAAGATAAAGATAAAGATACAGATGAAGATGATGAAGATGAAGGTGAAGAAGATTAATGATAAAGATGAAGATAAGACTTCAACGTTCGCTGGCCGAATCTGATGAACTGATAAAATTTTTTAAAGAAAAATTTTCACTGGAAATGGTAAATGGTAGAAATTATCCAACAACCAAAGGAGAGACTACCATAAATGCAGTTTTTCCCAGAAATAATAATATTGAAAAAAAAAACATTTATTTATTTATTTATTTAGTCTATGGTTTTATAATAACATTACAGACTAGAAGAGTACAACATTAATTAGAACTATTAAAAATAATTCATAAAGCTAAAAATAGGAATTCAAAAGATTTAAAAAAGCTGTCTTTGGGATTGAAAAGTCTACCTCGACTACATTATTCATGGCATTAAATTCACGAATGGCGCGATAAAGCGGGGCATTACTGGCGTATTGGGTTCTGACATTACAACCATAAAACGGAAGGAAATTTCTAAGGGATCGCCTGGGGACATTAAATCTTATCCTCTCTAACAAAAACGGACAATCAACAATACCTTTAATAATATTATATGTATACGAAAGACATAAGACAGACCTGCGACTTTCTAAGGACTTGAGATTCAGAAGCATAAGACGTGAAGAATATGACGGCACGGGGTCTGAAAAGTTCAGACAGCGAAGAGCAAACTTGAGAAAAATTTTTTGAACACGTTCAACCCTGTTTATAGCATTCTGATTATACGGCCTCCAAATAAAAACCGCATATTCGAGATGTGACCGAACAAATGACGAATACAGTAACTTGAATGTATAAGGATCCGAGAATTTTGAGGCATTGCGTCTTACAAAGCCTAGAACAGAATTC
>NW_016157492.1:27795-28122 GCF_001687245.7 Rhagoletis zephyria
TGAGCCAAAGTTGAGAGACGAGGAGATATTAGAAAATTCTGCAGATGTAACGTCATTCTGAACGAAATTCGACCCAAAATATTCAGCAAACAAATTTGCGGCATCACTTGGCGTCTCCGCAGCTTTATCACCAAGAAATATTCCTGTGGGTAGTTCCAGAACAATTTGGGGTTAGATTTAATATTCAACTCAGTGTCACAAACATAGTTACTATAAAGAGTCTTATTTAAGTAATCAAACTTCTTTAAGAAATGCTGATACTTAACGAAGTAAACTTGATTTCTTGAAGTTTTAAATTTTTTATAGAATTTGTTTTTAAGGTTTTTT
>NW_016157492.1:28147-87522 GCF_001687245.7 Rhagoletis zephyria
TGACGATGAAAATGAAAAGACGAAAGGATGAAGATGAAAATGAAAAGATGAAGTTGAAGATGAGGATGAAGATAAAGATAAAGATACAGATGAAGATGATGAAGATGAAGGTGAAGAAGATTAATGATAAAGATGAAGATAAGACTTCAACGTTCGCTGGCCGAATCTGATGAACTGATAAAATTTTTTAAAGAAAAATTTTCACTGGAAATGGTAAATGGTAGAAATTATCCAACAACCAAAGGAGAGACTACCATAAATGCAGTTTTTCCCAGAAATAATAATATTGAAAAAAAAAACATTTATTTATTTATTTATTTAGTCTATGGTTTTATAATAACATTACAGACTAGAAGAGTACAACATTAATTAGAACTATTAAAAATAATTCATAAAGCTAAAAATAGGAATTCAAAAGATTTAAAAAAGCTGTCTTTGGGATTGAAAAGTCTACCTCGACTACATTATTCATGGCATTAAATTCACGAATGGCGCGATAAAGCGGGGCATTACTGGCGTATTGGGTTCTGACATTACAACCATAAAACGGAAGGAAATTTCTAAGGGATCGCCTGGGGACATTAAATCTTATCCTCTCTAACAAAAACGGACAATCAACAATACCTTTAATAATATTATATGTATACGAAAGACATAAGACAGACCTGCGACTTTCTAAGGACTTGAGATTCAGAAGCATAAGACGTGAAGAATATGACGGCACGGGGTCTGAAAAGTTCAGACAGCGAAGAGCAAACTTGAGAAAAATTTTTTGAACACGTTCAACCCTGTTTATAGCATTCTGATTATACGGCCTCCAAATAAAAACCGCATATTCGAGATGTGACCGAACAAATGACGAATACAGTAACTTGAATGTATAAGGATCCGAGAATTTTGAGGCATTGCGTCTTACAAAGCCTAGAACAGAATTCCGCCTTTGCAGTTACATAGCTAATGTGTTTATTGAAAGAAAATCGATCATCGAACACTACGCCAAGGTATTTTATCTCATCTGCACGATTTAGATCATTAGCCGATATATGATAGCTGGTAAGCAGAGAATTGGATATTTTAGAGTACGTTAGTTGAAAACATTTACTAATGTTCAAGGAAAGGCGTGACTTCAGACACCACAAATGAAGCTTATCAATATCATCTTGGAGCCTAATTGCATCAGATGTGTTTTTAATTACAGAGAAAACTTTTAAATCGTCCGCATAAAGTAGAAATTTTGCAAAAGAAAAACAACTACTAATGTCATTGATGAAAAGTATAAAAAGAAGTGGACCTAAGACACTACCCTGTGGCACTCCAGAAGATGGAACGAACGGGCAAGAAGTAGCCCCGTCAATTGAGACAACACACCGTCTGTTACACAAGTACGACTCCAACCAACGCAGAAAAATAGAATGAAAGCCAATGCAAGCAAGCTTTTGAATTAATATACTATGTGACACTCTGTCAAACGCTTTTGAGAAGTCTGTATAAATACAGTCAACTTGAAAACCTAACGAAAAAGACTCGAAACAATATTCACTGAAAACAGCGAGATTGGAGATAGTAGATCTACCAGCGACAAACCCATGCTGATATGGGGAGATAATAGATTTAACTGCAAAATTCAATTTGGCATTGACTGTGTGTTCAAAGATTTTCGAAATAGCGGAAAGCTTAGAAATAGGTCTATAATTACGTACGTCACTTCTGTTACCATTTTTAAAAACGGGCATTACCGTCGTAAGCTTCCAATCATCAATAAAAGTACCTGAAGATAATGATTTATTAAAAATTAAGTTCAAGGGATAAACTAATGCTGGACAATTTTTGATTAAAGTTGCAGATAGGCCATCAACATCCACATGTGTAGAGGGTCTTAGTTTAATTATACCATTACTTATGTCTTCAGATGAGAGAATTAATGAGCCAAAGTTGAGAGACGAGGAGATATTAGAAAATTCTGCAGATGTAACGTCATTCTGAACGAAATTCGACCCAAAATATTCAGCAAACAAATTTGCGGCATCACTTGGCGTCTCCGCAGCTTTATCACCAAGAAATATTCCTGTGGGTAGTTCCAGAACAATTTGGGGTTAGATTTAATATTCAACTCAGTGTCACAAACATAGTTACTATAAAGAGTCTTATTTAAGTAATCAAACTTCTTTAAGAAATGCTGATACTTAACGAAGTAAACTTGATTTCTTGAAGTTTTAAATTTTTTATAGAATTTGTTTTTAAGGTTTTTTAGCTTTTTTAATTCTTTTGAATACCAGGGCAATTTATAAGGCTTTTTCTTTTTAACCGGTATTTTATCCAGGCAGAGTTCATATAAGATTGACTTAAATATAGAAAAACAGTATGCAGTGTCTAGGTTAGTAAACAAATCATCCCAGTTAATGTTCGACAATAGTTCATTAAAACTAAAAAAATCGCATAATGAGTAATTAAATGACAATTTGTTGTCCTTAATAGCGGAAAAACAATAAAAGTCTAACTTTATAACTAGTGGAATATGATGTTTATCCGTAGCTGTAATTGGGTTAATACAGTCGCAAATTCGGTAATTCAAGTTATCACTGACAAAAATAAGATCTAATATTATGTTTAATTCGTTAGCAAAACTATTAATTTGCTTCAAGTTAAGACTTAAAATACTATCTACTAAATATAGTTCATGATTGGCAATCATATTATGAGCTATGAGACTAGGGCATGACTCACTGCTAACCCAATTAATATTGGATAAATTAAAATCTCCCAGAACACATAAATGGTTATCACGCAAATTATTTAAAACTAATGATGAAATGTTATCAGCATGTGCTTTGTATAACTCATATGAGCTTCCTGGTGGTATATATGAGGTTACTACATACAGGGATTCTTTTGAAGAGTTGCCACTAATATTGACGCAAAGTTGATCCAGAAGTGAATCATCATTAGCTAGAGAGATCAGGAGCGCGCGTAGTTCGCGCTTGACAGCAACGATTACACCGCCACCTCTTTGGCAACCAGTTTTTACAGCATCCCTGTCTTTACGAAAGACGTTGAAGAGGTTAGCATCGAAGAATTCAGCATCAAAAAAGTTTGAGGTTAACCACGTCTCAACAAGTACATAGACGTCGTAATCCATCTGCGCAGTAAAAGAATGCACGAAATCAGCTTTTGTTCGCATGCCAGACATATTTTGGAAATATACCCTTAAGCTATTAGCAAAAGGAGGAAAATTAACTATGTCTGAAGCGGCTGTTGTTGGTCCTTTGGAAAAAACCGAAAAGGTTTGACCGTCACGTTAGTGGGCCAGATTTTCGAACTAAGCAAATTCGAAAACATTGTCTCCGGCACTCCCAGCTTGAAGTTTACATGTTTCAGACTTGAAATTTCCACATCTTTTTTAACTAGTTTATATCATACTAATATATCTTTGTTCAAACCCGCCTGATTGGAAACATAGTTTATTATATTTTCTTCCGAAACAGATGGCGAGAACGACGCTAGATGTAACCACTTATATCGGACAGCCACGTCCAAGTCTTTGCTAATGTTTGTACCAACAACCCTTACTGGTTTTTTACCCCTTTTATTCTTAACAGTAGACCACTGTGCATTTTTGATCTCTGCAGAGCTAACAGCAGGCGCCAACGAGTGTGTAACATTCGCTGTCGAGATATCAGCAGTCGTCTTTAACATATCAGCATATGTGTGTGCGTGCGCAGCGTTCATTGGCAACGCCGAACCGGCATGAGTATACACATTTTTAACAGCAGTACCAGCGGCAACAGAGACAGCAGGCATTTCAGTATATGTGGAAGTGTGTGTAACATTCGTTGGCAGCACCGAGCCAGCATGAGTGTACACATTTTTATCAGAAGCACCAGAGACAACAGTAGAGACAGCGAGGGCATTATTAGCAACTACAGAGGATTTAGCCTTAGTTTTGGCTTCCATGCGCGACATGATCGCAGAATTGTTAGTGGTACTAACATCCATAAGTGCACCATTTTCGTAATTCGCTTCTTTTTGGCTACGTACCTTCACAAAAGCAGCACTAACAGTAGCACGTAGATCTTTGATTTCCATTGTGAGTGATTTTATAGCATCATCTTTTTCCCGAAGGCTACGCTGCATATGTAAGAGATCCGAATGCATGCTGTCCGCCTTGTTTGTTAATTTATTATTATTTTCATGAAGAGTTGAAATGAGATTATGCATACGAGCATTCTCAGCACGTAGAGAGACGATTGCATTGAAAATCGAAACCAATGATACCTGCTGCTTGTTGTTGGACTCACTAGTGGTATCACTTATTGCTGTACTAGTTAGCTGGTTAGGCAAGGCACTTTTAGGAACTTTGTGTTGCTGTGGGAGGTTGTTATTACGATGGGCACCGATTTCTTTGCTAGAGGAATCCGAAGCAATGGCATTAGTAGCAACACCACTCTCGTTAAGAATAACAGGAGGAGGCGGGGAGCGAATAGAATATCGCCGAGCATCAGCACACACTTTGCACAGAAAAGGCCTATCTGAGTTAAGCAGAAACTCAGCGTCTGCCGGCAAAATATTCACACATTCCAAATGAAATAGTTCATTGCACTTTGCGCACTGGATTTTTGGTTGCGAACGCTCAACTTTATGGTTACAGCAGCAAGGCATTTTTAATAGGAACGTCTCTTTTCGTTATTTGTTTATAATATACAAGAGTCACTGTCTCAAAAATTATGCACGAACATAGACAAAGCTTCATTAAGTTTTAGTAATCTTTTTGACACTAATAAAGTTATGGAACCCATTAGCAAATATTCGAAATCCGAGAGCGATAAAAAACACGTCCGCACGCAACGACAACGTATACCGAGCTTGTTTTCCTTTCATATCTTAATTTGGTTACCTACTACTACTACTAGTTAATATTGTTGATATGCATGTTTTCTCCGCCACAAATAATAATTGAACTTTGCAGTTGGTTACAAAAAATAAAAAATTAAAGGTCGTTAAAAAAATTGAAAAAATATGCTTTTTGTATATCAGAAAATATGTACATGCGTATGTATATTGCACATTTTAATCTTTCTGGAGTTTCCAGCCTATTATTTAGAGCCTATTAAATTTTATTTGCACTTTAAACTCCAGATAATCGCGTTGATTTTTAACATTTTTTGGATGACGGTCTTGAGCATTTTGTCCCATATAAATTATGCTCGACAATTACTTTTATATGGAGGAAAATGTCTAGCACCGTCAGCAAAAAATATTATTAAAAATCAACGCGATTTTCTAGAGTTTTAAAATTTGCTATAAAACTGCGTACCCAAAATTTTTCCAAACATTTTTAATAAAACGTTTAAAATTTTTGGGATTAATAGTTAAAGCTTGTTGAATTTTTATAATTTTTGTACGAAGTCCGAAATGGGGATTTATGTGGTGCTGGTTATGTAATGTGCCAGATATTTATAAAAATATTATAAACATTGAATAGACAGAAGATAAATTACCAAAACTGTGTAATACGCTCTCCTCAGTTGCCCAATCAAAAGTGACGCTTAATTTTAATGTATCTCGTAACGGGATCAATACAAGATGTCTTCTTAAAAACTAACACAGAGTTGTATCTTAAAGTAGTTATTACAGAGGTTCATGTTTAAGTAGTAAACTTAGGAGTTAACATAACGCAGTATATACACTTACATATACTAGATATTATTGCCACAATTTGGCCGTCCTGACCATGAGATCACCTGATCGCAAGTGCCTTTACTTTGTGCCTTGCGTCCCTTGAACCAAGGCGTCATATTTGCAACTGCCCATAGTCCTTTGTATGGTATACGGGACTGTTGAAATCCCTCAACATCTTTAAGTAAATAGCGATCATTACGCAAAACCTTTTCAGCGCGATATGGGCCCTCATACTTCGGGATCAGTTTTTTTTAGATCCACAGGAATGAAAATTTTTAATAACTACATAATCAGTCACTACGTATTTATTTGGCTCTTTTCTCTTTTTAGCTATAGAACTTGTAAATATATTTTATAATTTCGTAACTGTTCTTGACAATGAGCCGCTTTTCTACGAATATCTTGTAAGCTAACATTTTCTACCGAATCTTTTACTCTTGTTAATTGTTCTTCCAGCGAGTCAGTAACCTAGCCTATTTGATCAACGCCAAACAACAGCACACTAGGATGTTCGCCTATCTTTAGGTGAACTGTGTTGTTCAAGGCATGTTCCACTTTCCCAAATACTGCATCCCAGTGAACTAATTTTTTAGTATCCAGGATTTTTGAAATCATTAGTCCAACCTTTCTGCTCACCCTCTCGACTTGACCATTTGTTGAGGAGAAACTGTCGCTATTTTTATATGCTGAATATAACAATCTTCTAGAAAACTTTTAAGTTCCTCGGAGGTGAAGCAACTTCCCCTACTAGACACGGTACACTTTGGATGACTGTAAGCTTTGAAGTAGTCCTTCAGGGCTTGAACAACTTCTTTAGTGCTTGTCGTCTTAGTCGGATATAATCTCACAAATTTCGTAAACGCATCAATCACAACTAAAATGTGTCTCTTTGTTTTCAACAAATTATGAACAGGGCCAAAATGGTCGATATGTATAATCACCCTTCCTGTGATCCCCTTTTGGAAGAAAAACAATGCATTTCAAACAATTTTTTATATGTTTGTCAACTTTGTCTCTAATTTTTGGGAACCAGTAACTTTTTGATATCAGTTGTACTATTTACCTTACATATCCAATTTCATCGTGGTATTTATATATTACTTGGTTTTCCGTATCCTGCGGAACGTAAGACAAAAGATTTCCGTCGTTTCTCTTTTTATACAAGACACCGTTTCACATTTCATACAAATCGTGTTCTTTTTCCTGTAATAACTTCCTAAGTTTTTTCAAATCTCAAAGTATTTGATTTCAATACCATTACATTTGTGCAACGACTTAATACATCCACATGCTGCATGCGTTTACCGCCGCGGTGCTCTAATGTATAATGAATATTTTGCAATTCTAACGCCCAACGTGCTATTCGAGGGTTTAGTTCATTTTTATTTAATGTAAGTGCAAGTGATTTCCAGTCTGTCACGATTTTGAGTGGCTTGCCTTGAAGATATACACGGAATCGTTGCAAAGCGCTAACAATAGCAATAGCTTCTAATTCGAAGCTGTGATACTTGGATTCAGCATCCGTTGTTATTTTTGAGAAATAGAAAACTGGGTGCATTTTGCCATCAGCTTTCTTTTGTAGTAAAATAGCTCCTAAACATATCGAAGTCGCATCACAATGTAACTCTGTAATTGTAAAATAAAGCAATGGCATCGAGGCCTTACGCTTAATATGTGTGTATAGTACTTTTGTATGTTAAATTCTATGGTATAGGTTGGTAATTTTAAGGAATTTAGTGATTAAGGATAATGAATCCGAAGTTGGGGAAGATAGGTGGCTCATTGGGTTTGCGTTGCTGAAGACTANCTATGGTATAGGTTGGTAATTTTAAGGAATTTAGTGATTAAGGATAATGAATCCGAAGTTGGGGAAGATAGGTGGCTCATTGGGTTTATGTTGCTGAAGACTAGTCTTCTGCGGGCGGAGTATATTGGGCAATGGAGGAGGATATGTGGTATGGTGATTTTTATGTCCGAGTTGCACGTGCATGTATGTAGTTGGATTAGTGTTGGTCATGAGATGTCCGTGTGTAGAAATGTATGTCCAAGTCGAAGTCGTCCGAATTTTATGACGTCCAATTGAGTAACTTTTTTTTTATTTCTTGTAATAAAGTCTGTTATATGGGTTTTTGTATGGTTTACTTGTTGGTACCATGCATTAGTTGAGCTCCATTCATGGTGGGGTTTGCTGTAGACATGTTTTTTAATGTCAGTTAAGTTGAAGTTTTCTGTAGTTAGTACTGGTGTTTGATGTGCTTGTTTAGCGGTATAGTCGGCGAATTCATTTCCGGTTATGTTGGCGTCTCCCGGCACCCAAATTAGTATTATTTTAGAGTATTTTACTATTGATATTTCTAATAGTGGATGAGTAATGGTCGTCGTTGTTTATGTTTCCTATAGCGTTTATAGCCGAAAGGGAATCAGAGCATATTGCAAAATTTTTGTTTTTGCTCTTTATTATGTTTATTGCTTCGAATATGGCTATAATTTCTGTGGAGTATATTGAGCTATAGCAGGGAAGGTTTGAAATTTTTAGAACTTCATTTTGTAAGGTTGTACTGTATGTTACATTGTTGTCGACTTTAGATCCATCTGTGTAGATAAAGGCGTAGATTTGGTATTTCTCTTTAATTTCGTAAAACTTTGATTGATATTGAATTGGGTTCGTGTTGTTTTTGTTTAAGTTATTCAATGTAGCACTCTAGTTCTGCAGCCCCAAACAATAGTTTCTTATTCTTTTTTGTTAACTCGAACAAAGGTTTCGCTTAAACTGAAAAATCTTTTACAAACCTCCTAAAATATGAACACAACCCTATAAAGCTTTGGACTTCGTGTACATTTTTCGGTATCAGAAAATGGCTTCTAATCCTTTGCCATACGCTTTTACTCCTTCCCCTGTAACAGTGTATCCTAAATACGTTATATTTTTCCGTAAAAACTCACACTTATCTAATCTGTTTGGAATCCAAGGTATCAAATTTACTCAGACAAGATAGAATCAATTCAAAAACAATTCCTACTTTTTGCTTTAAGAAATTTCCGATGGGATTCTCAATATAGTCTTCCACCTTATACGAGTCGCTTAAAACTTATTAACCTTCCTACACTTGCCAGTCGCAGGGAAATGCTTGGTATAATTTTTATGGTTAAATTACGGACAGGCTCAATTGCAAGTCCGTTACTTCTGGCTGATGTAAGCTTTAATGTTCCCTCACGCGTATCAAGACACTTTTGTCCCATATTTCTGAAAGCTTGTAAAACCAATTTTGAATTGCACGACCCACTCCGTTGCTTATGCCAGGATTTTAACTCTCATTCCAGCACGTTTGATATATCAGATCCGCTTTTCAGCATTAAGAAAGCGATACTCTCCTCTCTCAATAAGTGAATTATTGACATAAATACATAAAATCAGCTGATGAATTTAGTTCTGTAGCTGAACAGTTTTAGATCTCGACACTTAACAAACTCCTGCCTATCGTGACTCGGCACAAAAATTTAAAATATTGGTTCCGTACGTCATGCGGACTGCGCCCCTCGTGCGGATGGGCGGGAATGGAGGGTAAAAACCGTTGGGATATTATTATTATTATAATTCAAGCTTATTTTGAACGATAAAAACTTCTCTTAAAATTTCAAAATGCTCTTCCATATCTTCAGTCGCTATCATTATATCGTCTAGATATGCTATCACCTTTTCCGCTATTTTCATTTCTGAAAATATTTTACGTACATATAAATAAACCTTCGAAAAGTGAACGGCGAATTTTTAAAACCAAAAGGCATTCTGGAAAATTCATATTGCCCAAGTGGTGTGATAAAATAAGTATATTTTTCTGAATCTTTGTGCATGTATACACACGGTTAAAAATTTCGGTTTTAATTTTAAACTTTTTGGACTACATATATGACCAAACTAAATTCAGTTTCAAATACAAACCTTCCAAGTTTATAAAAAAGAGAGCACATATGTTGGGTTTAGAATTTAAACAATTCGGTTTAAATGTTAAACCCAAACATTTTTATAATTAAGAAAAAAAAAAAAAATAATCTTAAATTTCATGCTCCGTCTGGTTGGGATTGAACTCGGACAGCCTTGGTAGCAACCAATTGTATCAAGCATCTTTGCACACTCAGCTACAGCCACGCATGTAAATGTGCTTTCATATGTTGAGTTTGAATCAACACCACAATTCGCTGTGCAAACATATTCTATTTCGGTTTAGATTTTAAACCAAAGTTTCTATATTTGAAACCTAGAAACTAGAATTAAAACATTTTGGTTTGATTTTTAAACCACGAACTTTTTGGGCTAAAATTTAAACCAGAATATATTAAAAATTGCGTAAAACTATTGACTGGATTAAAAAGTAGACTATAAAAATTTAAAAAAGGCAGTAGTCCCAGCGCGGTTTAAAAATTAAACCCAAATTTTTGACCGTGCATGAAAAACCCAATTCTTTAAATCAAGCTTAGTAAATATTTTATTTTTGCCAACCTATCTAGTAAATCATCAGTAAGGGGTTTCGGGTATCCTTTGCAATTGTTTTGTTTAACATTCTATATTCAACACACATTCTAAGGTCTCCTGTCTTTTTATGTACCAACACAAATGGTGACACAAATTCCGACTCACTTGCTTTAATGTATCTTTCTGTTATGTATTATCTAATAATTTCTGTAATTCCTCTTTTTCCGAGTAAGATAACCTACGGGGTGGACAATGAAAAGGTTTCGCATTTTATAATACTAGCTTCATCTCGCACTTAACCAATGGTTCATCGGTTTAGTAAATAATTCATTCATTTCGTGATCGTTACTACAAAAATCTTCTCCGACATTGAAATTAGATATCACACTCGATAGCCAATAACCATTTGAGATTTTTATCTGCATCTGCACCAGGGTTGTTGCGAATATTCGCATTAGCATTCGCAACCGCGGAGCTTCCGCAATAATTTTAACATTCGCATTCGCAACCGCGGAGCTCCCACATTAATTTTAACATTCGCATTCACTTTCGCAATAATCAATGCGGAGCTTTTGCGAATGCGAATATTTTGCAAGTGGACCGATAAAACGTATATATGGCAAAAAAAAATTACATATTGTAGCCAATATTTTTGCCTTATCAACTTTAATAAAAATGTCTTTAAAATATTATTTCTTAAGCTATATAATCGAGTTATCAATGGGCAGCCATAAAAGTTCCGTTTTGGGGAATTTATTTTTAGCAAAAATTTTAAAAACCGTACTTGTTGGATAATATTTTTTCATAGGGATATATGTACATTGGCGTGGGCCGAAAATCCGTTTTTTTGNATCAACTTTAATAAAAATGTCTTTAAAATATTATTTCTTAAGCTATATAATCGAGTTATCAATGGGCAGCCATAAAAGTTCCGTTTTGGGGAATTTATTTTTAGCAAAAATTTTAAAAACCGTACTTGTTGGATAATATTTTTTCATAGGGATATATGTACATTGGCGTGGGCCGAAAATCCGTTTTTTTGGAATTTTGATTGGTAATAGCAAAAATATGGTTAATTGTGCTTTAAAAAAAATCTCTATGAAATTTGGAATTTTTGGTCAATATCCTAGGCTCGCCCAAATCCATCGAAGTTCAATATGGTTAAAAAAATTAAAATTAATAAATAAATTAGGTAATAAGTTTTTGACTAAAATTGCAATAATCTTCGAAAGTATTAGTCCTACATAATGGACCTTTTTTTGTAGAGAATCGAAGTTAGCTAAGAAAAAAATTTCTATAGTACTTGAACTTTGATGGACTTGTGCGAGCCTAGGATATTGACCAAAAATTTTCACATTTCACACAGATTTTTTTTAGAGCATAATGAACCATATTTTTCCTATTACCAATCAAAATTCTAAAAAAGCGGAGTTTCGGCCCACGCCAATGTATGTACATTGGATCCTTGGCTAAAAACTTCTATGGTAAAACTGTCCCTTCTTTGCTATTTAAAGTCAATGAGCAAGCTCCTTCAATGGGATTTCTAGTAGAAATGATCAACGTCTAGCTATAAAGAGAATCGATGCTCAAATAATTAAAAACCTATAGGTCTGACCTTTAATTAGATAAGAATTACGTAACTACCTGTTATTCAAATGCTTATAAAAAAACGGGGTCCTTAAAAAAAAATAACAATATTCTGATCCGATTCGGCTGGCAGCCACGACTTTGAAAACAGAATTTTGTTCAAAAATAATTGTTTAGGCGTGTCTGCTAACACCAGGCGCCTAAATACATGCTATGTACTGCTGCATGTGCAAAAATTTCCTTTATGCAATTTATGAAATTTTTGCACATGCACTTCTCAACTGTCTTGTAATTGAACTTTCTTAAGTTTTAATTAGATGGCACTTCAAAGTATGCTCGGCCTAGTCTGATGCATCCTTCGGACACTGCTTCCGGAGAATTTTGCGGACTCTGCATGGCTTACAACCATGCAGAGGTGGCAAACGAACTTTGGCATTGGCCACAGTGCCTACCCACCATTTCTGAACCAATAAATATTTTTTTTTATATAAATACATACATGTAAACAAACTGGTCTCCCCTCCCACTGAGTTATTCAATAATAATCTATTCTCCATATCCACCTATTTAGCTCGCTATAAGCACAAATTTTTCAAGGCAGTCACAGAAGAAAGTATTAAAACTGAATTACAAAAACTAAAATCGAAAAGTGCTGATAAAGTTACAGGTTCTCCAAATTCTGAAACAACAAGACATATTTATTTGGTTTGGCTTGTAAGCGCTGTTTAAACAACGATCTCACCATTATGCTAGATTCTAATTGTTTTTTTAAAATACTTGACATGCGCATTCGCATCCGCGGATGTTAGCTGTTAGATATTCGCATCCGCATTCGCATCCGCGGATGTCTAAAATTCCACATCCGCAACGTCCCTAATCTACACTATCGATCTCACCGTATTAGTACACTTCAACTCATAATTACACTTATTTTCTGTATCCTCTATCTTGATACACACATTTTCGCTTAAATCTTTTTTATATTCCTCACTACTATCGCTGATGTACCACTTCGCAACTCTTCATTAATATTCTGAATTTTTTTACACAACAATATGATTTACACTCATTTTTAGCTCTCGAAATTTTAATGTTATCTTTAGAAATCAAAATCATCTGATTCGCTTGAAGGAAATATCTACCTAGAACTACATCATATCCGATAGACTCATTGGCAACCACGAACAATTTAATATCAATCTTTTTTGTCTCAAAATGAACATAACACCAAATCTTACCAAACATTTGTAGCTTGCTTTTATTCAATCCAAAGTAAGATACAGAAAAAAATTCATCAAATTTAATTTTATTCGGCAAAGAAGGTCTTTTGATAAAACTGATCAGGCCCCTGAGTCTAATAGGCGTTCTACAAATAAATCAACATTAATATAAGATCTTACAGAAAATCTCAAATATCTTACATAAGGATCTTCGTCGTCGACAACATGTACGACTTTCTTCCTGTCAAGGCAAGCTGCCACCCGATGCTCCTTGGTTCCGCGACTGTAGCACGCACCCATCTCACGCTTAGGTTTCTTACACACACCAGCCATGTGGCCCAGTGAGTTGCAATTATAGCAGCGTACTTCTTTCTGCGATTTTATTTAGCGCAAGGTACGTCCCTCCAGCTCCATACGTCCAAAAGCTTGCAATAGTTGGGTTTTGGTGTTGTAACAATAGATATATGCCTGTACACGTAACTGCTCGTCGGGGATGCCCTCGATGATGTGGTCGATTAGTTCAGCTTTTTCTATTTTTAACCCCTATTTAATGCAATTTTATCGTTGTTATATTTTAAAAATCTTCTCCAACTTGCCACTTACGCGCCTTAAATTTGTTTCGCAAAATTATTTTGTTTTGATGCGGCGCGAATACACTTCTCATTTCTCGATAAGCGAATTTATGCTTTCAACCCAAAACGTCGGTTTTGAGTGCAACCACGCTTGGGCTTTGCCTTTGATACGGTTTGCCTTTAATGCCCGCATTGCATTTTCGCTTAAATTGTATACATCACCTTTGCTTTTTAGCTGTTGGACCCAAACGTCGAAGTTTGCATTTCCATCGTACTCCGGTAACATATCCTTCACTACATATAATGGTATTACCCCTACGCCACATTCGCTTTCAACACTAACGCAATTTATTGCAATGTCAACGCTGTTGCTTGCTGGGTTAATTAACTGCGTTGGCGAAGTTCGCTACGCTGCCACTGTCTGCTACAAAACTACCGCCACTCGCTATATTGCCGTCCATTGCATTGCTCTGCCATCGCTTTGGTCACTGCATCGCAAGGGACAGTAGCTTCGTTGCTGATTTATGTATTAACTTGAGTCAGTTTTGTTGTCAACCACTCGTTTTCCTTCACAAGCAAATCATTCTCTTTCTTCAGCGCTTCTGTAACCATAATTGCTTCACTCGTGTCGAACTGTTGTTCACGTACAAGCGGTCCTTGTAAATTGTCTGTTACTGGACCATCAACGCCAACCTCATCTTCGATGATTTCACTTACGCTTGGGCACTCCATACGCTCATTTACGGGTATTCCACTTATTCTGACCGTCATTGCTGCTTTAGTGCCATAAGTAAACCTTATACTTAATATCCTCTCAGTGGCTTCGTTTCAGAGTGGTATTGAAAAAACAAAATTACATATTTTTCGAAACTGGGAAACGTACCACTATTTAAAGACTTGGTCCATATTTCCTCATGGCTTAAACTACTTTTTTCAACTGCGCAAAAACTTTGAAACGCTAATAATTCGCTAAAAAGAGTATCTAATGGCGATTCCGTTTCTACAAAAAATGTTGCCTTCTCATCACCCTCTTCTTAATATTTGTGCGTAGAGGGCAAAGAGAAGATTGCATTTTTCGGTAGAAAGGAAATCGAAATAACACATCGAGATTTCTTGTATGCAAAACTCTTTTAAACTGAGGGAAATAATGCATACTAAAAATGAATATTTTACATTTGATTATCGTTTAAAATTGTTCGTATTTAAAAATATTTTCGTACCCGAATTTAGCACGCACTTATTTGAATTACCACATCTGAATATGTATATGTAAGTGTACATACCCTGCAGCATGGGCGTAGCGAGGTAGGGGCGGGGGGCCCGAACCGCCCTCTAAATTCCAAATTTTTCCCTATATATTCAAAAATATCATCAGGAAATGCTAGCTCGAGTCTGAGTCGTCGGGCAGCCCTCCCATCCGAGATCAAAGGTGCTGTCTCAGATGAAGCCAGTGTAAGGTCAGCAGTTATAAAAGTTTATCCTAAGTGAAGTTTATTGTAAGTGAAAACTTACATATCTGTAACAGGCGGAATTCCCCTACGTTTATAACTGCTGCCAGGGAGGAGGTTCTTGACCTTACGCCGGCTTCATCTGAGACAGCACCTTTGATCTCGGATGGGAGGGTTCTGAGCGAACACTCATTTTCTGATCATAAGTATATTCAATTCTCAATGTTATTGTGGCTTATTAACATTTTTTTTTAATATTTTTATTGAGCTTTGTTCAACGATTGTTTATTAGGAAAAATTGAAAAAGCAACAAAGTCTAAGCGGTGCAATGGCAAACCGCCGAGTGTATTCAGCCACGAACAACAGCTTCTCGTAAAAATAAAATCCCCGTTCGGATTCGGCGTAAAACTGTTGGTCCTTCCCCTTTGTGCGCCAACATCAAGGCGCACGCCACAAATCAGAAAAGAAGCTCGGACAAACACTAACGAGGTCTTAATGTTTGTTTCTAAAAATCCTGATGTTCAAATTTACACGGGAACTGCGGGATTTTAAATGAATCAATAAACAAGACATACATATATGTTGGTACAGGAATATATTTTTAAGATAACAATTGTATACACCGTCAGACTCGCAGTCATCTGAGGTATCCAAGCTCATATCTATATTTTCTGATCGCAATTCCGCATCCGCATTAACAACAGTTGATAATAAAATAATGGCATCTGACGACAGTTTATGATTTTGTTTTGGTGGGTTTAAACAGGGTCCGAGGATGCAAGCAGCCGATTTTTTTAATATCCTTATTCCTTGACTCTTGGGCTTCTTAGGAAAGTTGCCCAATTGGCAGGGTTGCCCATTCAATAATGAGAGGCCCTTGGATGATCACTCTAATATAGTAGTACTTTCTGACATCATTTAAATTCTAAAAACATCCAATCTTTAAAACATCAAAATCTTGACAGAAATAATTTTTTACATAATTTAAATCTTTTAAACATAAAAAAAATTAAGAATCGCGTATAAAAACTGATGTCCAAACTACAGTGGCGGCTTGTGGCAGGTGGTTTTAACCAAGGTGGCTGGGAAAAACTTCAATATATATGAAAAAGAAAATTAGACCCCCCATCTCGACCACTCTCGTAACTATTTTCCTAATCCATCATAATGAGTAAACAAAAAAAAAATCAATGCGTGAATATCTATGTCTTACGTCAGTTTTTAGATGGCGTGACAATGAAAAAACATGTTTTACATACTCTAGATTACAATGTCCATGAGCGGATGCTTGAAAACTGTTATTTTTTTTTTAGATAATACCACGATTTGAACAACGACGAAAACTCTAATTTACGAAAAGTTTAGAGCGAATTTCTAGCAACAGTCACTTCGATCTCCTGTAACACTAAATGCCTTAAGAGAATCGACTTGTTGTCTCATAACGATACGCAGTAGAGCCCTCCTAACAATACAAGATGGTTATGCATACGAATGCACCAATTTTTTTTTGGACTTTTGGCCAGGGTTTTCCAAAAATTGGCCACTGTGCATTGGTACTGAAAAAAGGAACAATAACAGGCGTTCGAAAATCTCAAGCAGCTCATAGTATCCGAACGTGTTCTGGTACACTATAGCTCAAAGGTGCCGCTGGTGGTAGTTTGTGATGCGTCACCATATGGCATTGGCGCTGTTCTCAGCCACCGCATGCCTGAGGGGTCTGAGAGGTCCATTGCATTTTACTCTAGAACCTTATCGAAGGCAGAGCGGAATTACGCCCAAATCGACCGCCAAGCTGTAGCGTTAATCGCTGGAGTGAAGAAATTTCACGACTACCTTTATGGGCTTTATTTACTCTGGTTACCGATCATCGGCCCCTATTGGGTATCTTCAATACGACCAAGCCCGTTCCTAATGTGATATCATCGCGAATGCTTCGACGACGAATTTTCCTTTATGCGTTTGATTTTGAAATCGCGTACCGTTCGGGAAATAAGTTGGGGAACGATGACTTTTTGAGTCGATTGCCATTGATAGATGAGCAACGAACGATTAAGGAAGCTGTTCTGATGATAGAAATGGTCAACAAGCCCATAGTAGACGCCAAACATATCGCAGTTCAAACTGCCAAAAATGCGGACTTGGCAAAAGTTCTCAGCTGGGCGTTAAGGGGGGGGCCACCTAACATGAGCCGATCGGACAAGCTGTATCCCTTTTATGTTCGCCGACAAGAAAACCAATAATTTATATGAAAAACCATTTTCCAAAACAATTTAACATTTATTGCACAAGCAAGTTGCAATTATTTCCTGAAAGCTATTTGAGTAATTTCAGTTTCAGTTACACCTTGTAATTTTTATTGCAAATCTGCAAAAAGGACTTTCTGACTCTTTACACGGGAAACTAGACTTTTGACAGCAAAATGCGTAGAAAAAGAGCTAGCATTGCCACGTTTAACCACACCTTTAGTCTGGTAAACTATGTATGTTTATCAACAGCTGATTCGAAGCTTTTTTTTCTGTAAAAAAAAATAAATTGTAACAAAAAATTAAAGGACTTTTATTTACTCCAATGCGTTATGCCTTTCGGCAGTGGGTGGATTCAAAATTGGATGAATATCGTACAGCTGATTGCAGTTTACCAGCTACTAGAAAAATTATCAAGCTCCCACCACGGTAACCGGTAAACCGATACTAAAATAATTTTACACAAACAAAAGAAATGGGGGAAAATTTACCGCAAAACTCCACAGGCAAACACCGATGGCCTACCAACAGTCATTTTGACGAGCAGTATGATTGCAAGTCAGACAACATTCTCTCAATTTCGGTGTTTAAGAACATTTAAAACTTAAAAAAACTTGATGAATAACTTCCTAAAACGTTATCATAAATAATCTAATAGGGAACAGATTCTTATTTTGATTTAATATTAATATTTCATCGATGTTACCACCAGCACGCTTTCTTTCAAGTGAAAATATGGCTATCAAGCTATCAAATTGCCTGCAATAGATGTCAAGCAATAAGCGCTGACATATATTGCAGGCCATGAGAAATAGGCGGTGTCCATGGGAAACATATTTTGTGACATGGTTATCACGACATTGGCGTTTTCCTTTGGAAACAGGGCCTGACCGAGCGCCGAATTACCGAGTACCAAGCCCAAATTTAAGTTATTGAACATAGCGAAGAAAAGTGCAATGCTATGATATTGTTCGTTTATTCACTTTGTGACGTTTTTCGTCATGGACCATGAATCACAATACATGAAACTTCGTTCAGTGAACGACAATGAACTTTTGGATGTACGTTGCCACAGGCGCACGACATGTTTTGTTATGCATACAAATTTACAGATTTTGTTCATTTGTATTTGGAAAAGTATCAAAATTGAAAAAGAAGTATCTCTTCAAAATTCATCGAAAAATGTACCACTTTTGATCCACTTGGATCAAAACGTTCACACTGGTCACGACAATGCTCATGCGCCAGTTCATTGGTGGGAAACAACAAAAAAATCCACGGTCACGCCTCCATGTTGATTTTGCTGGCTCGTTCCAAGGTAAGATTTTCTTCAACGTTGTAGATTCGTTCTCGAAGTGGCTTGAAGTTTTCTTGGTTTCTTGGCCAAGTAAACCAAGAAATCAAGAAATGGACCCATATCATATGCAGTTTAGCTGGACGACGATTCGCGTATCATAAAAATCTAGAACAGTTAAGAATTCGACATGTAGCTGAACGGGGTGATGACTTAGCTCTCCTAAACCAAAACTCTATAGACACAGAAACCTCATCGGAATCGGGGTCTGCAGCGATGGGTGAGAGTAGTGCATCTTCTCCACTTCAACAACAATCCAATTCAGAGGGTTCTTCGCAGCATCGGTCGTCCCCCTCCACCGCAGCAGATAGTTCGACACCACTGGATGAAAGCATCTCATCAGACGGTTGCGCTCCACGACGATCCAATTGTAACGTCCGCCAGATTTTAATAGCGTTTCTAGGCGTGCGGATTATTACCAAAAAATCCCGAGAGGTGTTTGGGTCGAAGTAACCGGTTGAAACCAATTGTAATCGATAGCTTACACAGAAATACATTTACCCTTAATTTTAAACAAGATTTTACTGATGCCTTCATGTTGAAAACCTGATGCCTTCATGTTGAAAANATTTACCCTTAATTTTAAACAAGATTTTACTGATGCCTTCATGTTGAAAATGCCAAAAAACCTGATTTTTAACAGCGGCAAATTTTTTCGAAATTTTAAATTAAACTTGCTATATCTCACACATTTTATTATCGATTGATTTTAAATTTTTACACAAAAAACTAGATACTATTCTGAAGAAACTGAGTTTAAGCATATTTCTTAATACTTATTAAAAACAAAATGGCGGATTTTTAAACTTTTTTATAAAAATTACGGAGGTATTTTTTTTCAGATGTAAATGTTGTGTTATAATGTTTGAACTTTCACGTTTGTTTAAATACACATTTATAGACGAATATTTAAGGAAGTTTTTGGGTAAGTTTGAGGTTTAAACAGCAAGTAGTTCCAAAGTTATAGCAATATTATCGTGATGCCAACGAGCGGGCACTCGCCCCTAGATGACAAATATGTTCACATAGCGCTTGAACAAGTAATTTTAAATGTAATATTAAATAAAATGTTGAAGTTCGTGAATTTTTCAGGGTTATAGAACTTATTAAAGATCTTCATAAAAATGAATCAAACTTAAAAAAATGTTCATCAAAATTTCAAAGTTTTTTTCAGAATTTTTAGAAAAATTTTCGCTATTCAGTTTTGCAGCCCATTCAATTTTAGTATAATAAAGTGTAAGTTTCAAATAGCTAAAAATTACTCCTAATTTGTTAGAATTTTTTTGTGGAGGGTGTTGCGCATTTTCTTTCATATAAAAATAGATTTGGTTCATGCTTTATATGGAAACAAATGCGCAACATCCTCGATAAAACCAATTCTAAAAGATCAGCGGTGGCCTTTAGCTACTTGAAACTTGCCCTTTATTATACTAAAATTGAACGGGCTACAAACTACATAGCGAAAATTTTCCTAAAAATTCCGAAATTTTTATGGACATTTTTTCAAGATTAATTCATTTTGTTATAGAATGAGCTATATTTTAAATGAAAATTAACGAAAAAATTTATGATGGAAAACATTTGGAATATTGTGAAAAAAACTTAATTACGAATACTTCTGTGAGTGACTGTATATATATGTGGAACTACTTTTTTTTTTTTTTAAGTTGTTTATTTATTTGGTATTAATAATGTTATGTACTAAAATAAACAATAGTTTTAAGTATATAATACAATTATACAATGACTCTAGACGAGTTCTTTAGTACATGACGAGCTTCTTATAGATATATATAGTAACATTTTATTAATTGATGGTATTTAGATGTGTCTGCTTTAATTTGAAGCTTTTATAATATTTTATGATTATATTGCAGAGAAAAAAACCTGTAAAAACAGTGCATGATTAGCTTATTTTTAATAGAAGATAAAATGGTTTAAAAGGAAGTTATGTCGGGTATCCGGCATGAATTAGTGTTTACGATTGCGTATTGTTTAGCCACCAGCATTTTTTATTAATAGAAAGGGCTTCTATTTTGTCTATGGGGGAGATGTATGTATCAATACGATGGTTTTCTCTGTTAAGGACTTTTGACGTAACTGTTTTAACGTTGGCTCTTCTAAATATGTGATAAATAATCGGTATATGGTCCTTATTTTGTATAAAACCGTTCTTATCAAGATAGAGGAATGATTCCGGTGGTGTAAATCCATTTTTAATGGTTGAAAGGAAATATTCATCGCTTTCGTGGTAAGGTGCACGTATTAGAGTGTTATTATCATTGTAAAGACAGCGCATTATGTGTCTCCTAGTTAGATTTATTATATGACAGTCGATTCTGGGTACTTTGGCTGTGTTATACACTTTTGCATTCGTTACATATTTTGTGTAGTTACTTTTTGCTGTCCTATATAAGGAAGTGCATGATCTCAGAATCCTTCTTTCCAGTTTTCTTAGCCTTTCCATGTATGATGGGGACAAGTTATACCAAATAGGACACCCATATGTGAGTATAGGTCTTACTAATGACTGATACATGATTGATTTTAGTCTGTTATGCAGAAATTTCGTCGAGAACATTTTCTTATAAGCATAATATGCTCTAGTTGTTTTCTTTATTTGGTTGTTAATGTGGTCATTGTAGTACAAGAACTTATCTAAGTATATGCCAAGGTATTTGACTTTATCGGTTTGTTGAATTGTGATATTAGTAATCTCAGATTTAATTTTAAACTTATTCCAATTTTTTTTAATGTTAGTGTTGCATTTTTTGATAGGGGGGCGAAATAGGATATTTTCACATTTGTTGGTGTTTAATTTGAGATGCCAGTCCGTTGTATATTCTTCTACAGTATTGTATTTAAGTTGGAGATGTGTGTTTATGTTGGCAATTCTACTGTCTGAGTGATAAATAACAACATCATCTGCGAAGGCTATTATATTGTCAATTTTATGCAGTAGGTCTAGTATGAATATGTTAAAAAGGGTGGGGGCATTTACAGTTCCTTGCTGTAATCCATTTTTTATATAGTAATCTCGACTGCTTTTTATATTATTTATCCATACCGAGAATGTTCTATTACAGAGCATATTGTAAATTAATATAATCAGATGGAGAGGAAATTTGTATCCGATAAGTTTTGCTATAAGTCCTTCTATCCAAACTTGGTCAAACGCATTTTCGATATCAAGGAAGCAAGCTCCTGTGACATTTCTTTTATTCCAGTTCCAGTTTATTTCCGAGACTAGAAGGTTGATAGCATGAATAGTCCAATGTCCATATTTAAAGCCAAATTGTTTTGGGCTGACCAGGTTGTTATTTTCGAGTATTCTATTGATGTTTCTATTTATTACCACTTCGAAGACTTTGCTAATATTTGGAAGCAAGCTGATTGGCCTAAGATTTTTAATATTATTTTTTTCTTTGACTTTTTTTTGGTATAACAATCATTTTAGCCTTTTTCCAACAAGGTGGGAAATATGCATTGTTCAACATGTTGTACAATATTCTAAAATTATCTCTGAGGGGACGATTTTTTAGAATGATATTTGGTATTTGATCTAAGCCTGATGACAATTTACCTTTTAAATTTGCGAATACCCCTACGAGGTCGTTAGGAAGAATGAAGAAGCTTTCAGTCTGTTCTTCGTTAAGATCATTTGCTCTTTTTTCATTGCTAAATGTTGTTTTCTGCGATTCGATGCTATCAAGTAAAGTTTTTGTTCTTAAAAACTCATTGAAGCATGCATCAACTATTGAGTGAACTAGATTAGTACGCACATTCTGTTTTGAAGAGTGGACTGCTTCGAAGTGGACGCCAATCACATCTACTATGTCTTTGTTGTTTTTAATAATGTAGCTGTTGGTTGCCAAATTCTTTTCAATTAAAGAGCTATCTAGTCCCGCTTCTTGCATCAGTTCGGATGAAGCAAAGGGGATAGAAAGGTGACTGATGGTCTCATCTTGATTTTTGAGAAACGATTTTTTAACAGTGGATATTTTTGATGGATCGCTAGTATTAATGTGAGAGAGTTTATGTTCTAATTGATTGTTTATATGTATTTTGATATTTTCCTGGATTAGTTTCTTGATTAGTTTTAGTTTTGTCTTTTCTTGTTGTATGTTGCTGAAAGAGCACTGTAGTTGTAGCCGGTTATATTTTTTTATATTGGTAAGAGTTTTACTTTTTTCTAGAAGTAATGTTTTTAACACTGGTATTTTGGTTAGGTTATGAGTAATGCTGTTAGTTTTTGTTTTCGGGACTCTCTTTTCTATGGCAGTCAGTATAATATTGTTTAGCTTATCCAAGTGAAGGTCGATCTCAATATTATTTAGGTTTCTATTCTCTGGTGTTCGGATAACCCCCCTGAAAGTTGTAAGCTGAAAATGAAGTCCAAATTTCCAAAAACCACATGGTTTGGCAAGCTATTTGTTCCTGCGGCCGTAAGAGCTGCCCTTTTTTCCCATCCGGGACAATGAATGATCAAGTTTATCGGGATGAGTGTCTCAAAAGGCGTCTTCTGTCNAATTTTGTACCTCACGACTGCAATCCACCCAATAGCCCAGAGCCACGTCCTATTGGGGAATATTGGTCAATTGTCAAAGGAATCTTGAAGAAAACAGGTGAAAGAGTGAAAATTATTGAAGAGTGCAAAACAAAGTAGTTGTGCGCATCGCGTAATGTTGATGATGCAGTCGTGCAGAACATGATGGCGCGTGTGCGATGAAAATACCGATCACTTGCATATGGAGCAAATAATAACTAATATTTTAACATTTTAATAACATCTAAACTTCCAAGTTATATAATACAAAAAAAATAATTTCAAAGCCTTCTAGTTTGTTTCTGGTAGTAATTTCTAAGTGTCGCAATTTTGGTGTGTTCACCCTTTAGTGCAATGGTATGTAATTTTTACAATAATTAACTCGCATCCAACGGAAATTTTTTGTAGCACAAAGTACGTTGTGCATTAATTTCATACATGCGGAAAAATACCCTAGTATTCAATGAAATGTTGGTTTTTTTTTTTCATTTTTTAATAATGACCAACGTTTGTTTATTCATTTTCTGATAATAAGAATAAAAATGCTTGGAAGATCTATACGCATTTGTTGCAAAAAACAATTCAAAACATTAACTATTTTCTTAATATTTTAACATGTTTTCGAAATTTGCATCAATTTGATATAACGATGGATGCGGGTTAAGGAATTTTAAAAGAGCACTTAAAAGGGGAAAATTCGAAGTAAAATTGTAAATGGGGCACGAAAAATTTAGGTACTTAGGCGGGTTGGGCAAATAAGCAGGAAGGTACTTAAGAGAGGGATTTTCTTCAGATCACTTCAAAAAATTCACGGTGCCCAAAAATCTTGGTTACTTAAGCGGGTTTCTCTGTAGTTGCAACAGTTGTGGACCGACACACGCGATCTTTCTGCTTTGTGTTGGCGTTAGCGTTGCCAAATTTTGGCTATGTGAATGGGGCATAACTGCTACAAGTAGCAAACTATTTTGGGGGTGTTAAAAAGTGTTTAGTTGTTTTTTGTTTCTGCGACACAAACGATTATACTATCCTCTTCACTTATTTTTCTCTGCAAAGACAAACTATATGCATATGTGACACGTAAAGTTAAAAGGGACCTACGGTCAGAAAAAATCGGTTTTCACTTTTTCATCGACTCTTATAGTAAACGGGCCACTCTTTCCTATGCAACAAATCGCAGCTTTATAGCTGCATTAGTTCTTTCACAATTTCACTTCAAAGTTAGGTACTTCAAAAAAAAAAAGTACAAAAAATTCACATTCCTCGTCTTCGTCACGTCCTCGTTTTCGGTGTCAACGACATTTTTGAGTTTCATGAATCCGAACAAATTTTAAATTTCGTGTTTCAAGCGATTCCGATCAATTTTTAAAAAAGTCATTCACCATATTGGATCCGCCATTTTTAATTTTGGAAAACAAACATCGGATTCGTAATCAGCGACCCCGAAAACCCTCGAGTAACGAGTTTCAATCCATTAAAACGTTCAGATGCACCAAAATCAACTTGGTAAACTTCAGTCGTTTTTCTCGATTTTTTTTTTCTGAGCGTAGGTCCCTTTTAACTTTACGTGTCACATATGTATGTACATACATAAATACATGCTTACCTACATGCATATATACCCGCAGAAAATCTGACTAGCTCAATGCCAAAGCAATTCTTTCAACTGTCCAGTTTTACACGGCGATGTCATATACGGTGGCACTTGTCGCCCAGTGCATTACTTGGCGACTAGTTTTTAACCGATTCCGTTTTGGAGTTTTTTTTTAATAAGAAACCACCGCGATTAGAACTCGCGACCAACGGTGCTTGTGTCGGAGGTCTTCTCACTGAGCTACTTTCGTATTGTACGAGTAGTGAGCATTTGCGCATTTACACCCAAGAATGATAGAATACAAGATTGCGCCGTCCTGGACGTTGACATTTGTGTACCACAAGTAAACAAAGAATAGAGCGAAAAGAAGAACGAGTTGGAACTGCCAAAGCTGTTTACTTTACAGCGAAAAACGTGTTTTAATTTTGCTAAATGCAAAAATATTGCATTTTTCACCTAATCTATTAGAGAACAGTGAACATTTTAGTGCACTCCATTGCTTTGCAATTGAGGCTGCTTCAGCAAACGTTTTAGTGCACTCCATTGCTTTGCAATTGAGGCTGCTACAGAAAACTGCAGCAGCATCTCTGCGGGATTTATTAGTTAACTTGCTAATGGAGGCTGCGTGGAGCAGAAACAAAATCATTGTGAGGAAATGCTTTTAAAATAATAATAGGGAAACATTTCGGGAACAACTTTGCCGTGCCCTATGTACACAAATGCAGCGACTCGTCCCAGCGCTACACTTGCATCTAGGTTTCCTGCATCTTGACGGCTGTCGTAATTTAACACACAGCACTTCATAGTATTAGTTTTTACGCAGTCCTCAACTCAAAAATCACTCACAAATTGCAAATTGACACAATTTAAACTGATTTTTCACTAATAATTCATATTTCTCTTTCGCTGATTTGTAAACAAAGGTTTATTTACAAGTTACCACAACTGTCAAAATCGGCAAAACCAAAGTAGCGGTACCGCTGACGGCGCCACCTTTGTTCGCTGCACCGTGATTTACACCGCAAGTTGCAACTGTCCCGCTCTGCATCCGTTTTGCACTAGTTCAGAGATAGTTCTGATATATTAGTTCGGAACTAGCGCTTTGTCAGACTGTCACTAAATTTTACTGCAGGGTAAAGATGTAGATGTATACAACGCGAGGCCGCGCGGCGTGAAAGCAAAAGCACCTGTGGCAGGAGCGAAAAAAATTAATAACGAGCTACTCAGTGCAAGTTTCCGTGTTTTTGTTCTTTTAGATAATGTATTTTTGAATAAGGATTGATATTCAATGTAAACGATTAAAAATCTGATAAAGAAGTAATAATTATTTATATTTGTTTATACAAATTTTTTATAAAAATTAAAAATGTACAAAATAATGATTATTTGATAAATTGAAACAATCGGGCTAAAGCGTGTCTAATTAACTATTATCATGTAAAAAATCTGCAAGATACATGCTATGAATCAGTGGATAATAAATAATTACTGAATTCATAAGGGTAAGGTAAAACTTCGAATTTTGCAGAATTGCTCAAATTATATTTTTTAATGGTTGTAAACAGAATAGGGTGATTTGTGCGAAAATATCTTTACCGTCTAATTTTGGGTGGCCCACTTGAGAGATTTTCACTCTCAGTTAAAGCCGTTCGTAACTGTTCTGTTAAATTTTGATTAGTTAATAGGTACATACGTTCGTTTAAAATCTCCAGTAAAAAATGTCCAACAACAAAATTTCAGCGAAATGTCATCTGTTCTATTACAAGAGAAAAATATCCAAGAAACTTGCAAGTTAGACGAACAGCTAATATAATTTTGTTTACATTCAAAAGTATAAAATTGAAAATCCCTAAGTCTTATCCTGACACAGTTCACTGACTAAACGAATAATTACTTACTTCTTACAAATTTAGGGATTTGCGTAAATTCCTACCAGCTATTTTTGATCAGCTGTTTTCTTGTTGGCAAATTGCTGTTGATAAAAATTTTTCCAGCAGAAACTAGCAGCTTTCCCTCAAAATAAAATGTCATTTTGCTCTCTCAATTTCCCCTACTTTGCAAGTTTTTTCCGTACGCCAACACAAAAATCTGATAGTTTTTATAACTTTCAATAATTATCAGGTACGCGAATGCAACTAATTGTGAACGGTATTTTGACTTTACGAATTTCACCGTAGAGTACAAAGACTCACTGTTATGTGTTGTACCAAAAATTAAAAATATGCACGCAGCTGTTTTCAACGGCGGATATTTTAAAATTGGTACCGGAGTTCAAGCAATGGCAAATCTTTATGTTGCATTTCCAGTGCATTATTTTTTTTAATTCCAAAAACTCCAACTCTTCTTAGCTTTTCTTAAAAAGGAGTATTTCGGATATTGTAAATGCATCCTCAATTATGTTACACAAAAAAGGGTTTATGAAGTATGCAAACGTACATTTCAATAATTTAAAATCGGCAAATCTTTTTTCAAAATGTGCTTTTAAATCCTGCGCAATATTTTCTTCTAGCCACAGAAAATGATGGAATACTCTTTTTTGAGATCACGAATAAAAAGACGTAGTTTAGCTTCAAAACATAAAATAATCAAAAACAATCTAATTCTCTCCCTGTAGAGATAAATTAAAGTTTTGCAAATGTTCCATCATATCAGTAAAGAATATTAAGTCAGAAAAACAATTTTCATTCTCCAAATGCGGTAATGTTCCGATCTCAATTTGCGTATATGTATCAGAGATTCGCAAAGGGTGCTGTTTTTGTGACTTTAAACCAATGCCAATCCCTGATATGTATATAAAAAGAATAAAGTAAAAAAACATCACAATGAAAAAGAATGTCCAGCAAAGAAACATTGATTTTAAAGAGAAAGTAGAAAGAGCCGCACTTTGCTAAGCAAAGGGTCGCATTTGACTCAAAAGTTTGTCCACTGTTGCTCTATACCAAGTTACAGTACTCAACCACAAATACTTCCAGAGGTATGCAGTATGAAAAATTCTGTTTGTATAGGAGGTGTCACGCCCTTTAAACCTAACCGAGATAAAAGTCTGTAATTGTAAATTAAATTGATTTTCATAGGGTCGAATTATTCGCTTAAAATAAAGCTTGTCATCGAAAAGTCGAAACGGAATGTTTTTCACAGTTACCATTCCAACACAAATCTTTAAAAAAATCTTGTTTATTTAATTTTAGGTCAAATTAGTTAAAACTTTTGCGTTTGGAAACGTTATTGTCACCTGTAAATGAAACGCTGTCATGAAAGTTATGTTTGTGTGCTCTTGTAATGTCTTTTAATGTTTCCTAACATGTACCCTTTAAGTTGTTTTTCGCACAAAAGCCACTTCGAAAAATTTATGGCTTTATTATATGCATGATAAAAAAAGGAGTTTCACTTCAAACTTTTTTGACGGATTCACGAATTTTTGAAGTTTCATAAATTGTACATTTTAGAAGCAACGTTGCCGGTATTAACAAAATACAACTGGGGGTAATTTGGGATGGGAGTTTCTATTATTTATAATGGTTCTTAGTATTTTCAGACGATCTTAAATAGTATATTTTTTTAGTTTTAAAATGTGAAATAACTATGATGAGAAGGTCGTCCCATTAACACACCCAGTTTTATGGTATAAGTAAAACAACTAAGGGGAAGAAGAAGAAGACATATGTACATTAGACTGCATCACCAAAAAAGTTGCAGTTTTTCCGCCGGAATTACAAAATTTATTATATTTGAGACTTCCACCAAAATATTAAGATTTACGTTAGCTGGATCGATTTGAAAATACCTCCAAAAATTTAGTTTTTTATTAATAAACATAGTTTCTTAAAGGATTCTTTCAGAAAAATCCCCTCGGACGTAAAACAGTTTAAGCTTAAAAAATCTGCATACAAAATTTTCAACGGAATGATAATGAGATTTTTGATCCTGGTTCTTTAACTTTTTTCAAAAGATTGGTTTAAGAAAAACTTAAATAACTGGACAAAACTATACCGATTTAGACTTATGACAATGGTATTTTCTCACCCTTTTTATTTCTTTGCAAAAAAACTCAGGTCCCAACCTTTATTTTTTCAAATATCAACACATCTTAATTAAGCATGGAATGACACTAGTTAATATTTTGAACTGAATTATGTAAACAAATTAAACGGGAGAGAAAAAACATTTGCAATGATACCTTATAAGTCTAAATCGGTGAAGTTTTGACTTAGTTATTTAAGTTTTTCTTAAACCAATGTGTTGAGTTATGAATTACGAATCATGTCACGCATATGTACAACCTTTTAGGAGCTTATTTTATCGACTAGTATGTTTTGTAGACATCAGTCATTTTGTAACACACACATCTCTAAGTGAAATAAAGAAGAAACGATTGCCCCTCTACCGAAACAGCTTCTGAAGGAAAAACACGTGCTTTAACTTATTCGGTCCTTTAAAAGGCCCTACAAACGCATTGATTTATCGGCTAACTAGTTGACCAACCTACTTAACGAAATTCCCTACACACGCACCAACCAGTTGGCCGATTTCATTTGAGTGAGAGTTTTTGAACTGTGAACAACACAACAGCACTGGTAAACTTTCAAGCTACGCTAGGAATGCATCTCATTTTTATGTATTTGTTATTGCTACCGCCCCCGTTTTCATAAGTTAAACCCATTTTCACTAGCGAAACGAACCGAAAAACACATGTTAACGTTAATGCGCCTTTAAAAAAAATTAAATCGTCATTTTACGTTGCCAACTTGTCTACACACAGAGCAACAAGTTGACCAATCTGCATCAAAAATTTTGTGATTTTACTCCTACCTGACGAACAACTTAACGAAGGTTTGCCAACTTGCCTACACACGGCTTATTTACCACCAACTTCTAGCGGTTGGCCAGCTGGTTGGCCGATAAATCGATCCGTGTGTAGGGCCTTTAAGTTGCTATATCGAGATTACCTCCACATTGCATTAAAGAGGCGAACCGGCATTTTATCATCATCATCAACTGGTTGCCAACCGGAGAGTGGTCCTTCAAACCGGATCGTTTTTATTTGCGGAACATAAGAATTTTCAAGACTGACTCCGTTAATGTGTCGTCATTAACCTCAAGTCTCGTGCCACGCTGCATCACACTCCCTTTATGGATAGTGTTGAATATAAAACAGTTGGGAGTATTAACGGATTGTAGAGGTGAGTGGTTTTAAACATATTCTATTGGCAAGAATTTTTAATAGTATGTCTGACGACGATTCACTGGCTGATAAGTCAGTCAACATTACTGAACAAGGGCAATTGCTTACTGGAACGATTGCGTCGAGAACGCCCAAACTTCGACAGAGATGGTCCGAGTCGACGTTCTGAGGGGCAATTTATGACTCGTCTTAATCGAATCGCCCAATCTCTGCAGACATTTAATACAAAACATCGCATTTTGGTTCGCTTGAAGTTATCTTGCGAGGATGACTATTTCAAAAATGTTATTTTTGGGCTTTTCAATCAGAGCATACAGGTATCATCGACCATATCGAAACTGTATTTGATCGACTATTCCCCGACCGCCACGCAACAACAACCACTCAGTCGACTTCAACCCTACCTTCTTCAACAGCCGAAACCACGAACACAATCATACGAGAGTTTCACACAGATTCCTCATTTAGGCCCCCTGAATTGTAAATTCAAAAAATTTTATGGTGAGCCTACAGAATGGCAAGCATTTTATGCAGCATTCCAGACAATCCAAACGAATTCGAAACTTTCAAAACATCAGAAGTTCGTTTATCTTTTAAGTAATTTTTAACACCAAACGTAACCTCATCCAATGCCCATTTAGATGTTACAGATAACACCTATGACAAAGCCTTGGAAGACCTTAAAGATCGCTATAGCAATGAGCAAGTTTTATTCACTGCGTTCATGAAGAAATTTATGAACTTGTTAACGCATTCTCAACGGGAATCTGCTGTTGAGTTGAAGTCATTGTACGACTCTGTACGCCCGTGTGTGGTTCAGCTGAAAAATCTGAAGTTCTATAACTCAAAACTCAGAGTTTTTTGCATTTCATTTACTTGAAAAACTTTCACCAGCTACTCGTCTCGATTTTGAAAGGCATCGTAAAAAACCGAAGAAAGTTGTAAAACTTCAACCCTTGCTGGATTTTATTAAATCGACTTTTCTCATTGCTGATGCTGCCGCACACACAGCCCACAATATTGATTCAAAGTTGTCCTATTCAAAGTCAAACAAATCATTTGCTAAGTTACAAGATCGAAAGGATATACGAAATATGCATGTCTCCAAAAAATCAATAGTTTGTCCAATTGACACCTGTAGGGGCGCACACGTTCTCCGTAAATTCTCTCCAAGTATAACCATAGGATCAACGTCTTCGAATGAGGGTCACGTACCGACGCACATAGGGGTATTTGCCGATTTATGCGGCCAAAAGTCGAATTTTCCAAACGCACTTTTTTCTTTTTTAACTGAATATAGGGTCGGCCGCTGTGGTGTAGTGCGCGCTTTCACTTATCAGCACCTGGGTTCAAACCCTGGTCAAAGCAACATCGCAAAAAATATAGAAAAAGGTTTTTTCTTAACAGCGGTCGTCCCTCGGCAGGCAATGGCAAACCTCCGAGTGTATTTCTGCCATGAAAAACAGCTTCTCATAAAAATACAATCGCCGTTCGGAGTCGGCGTAAAACTGTAGGTCCCTCCGCTTTGTGTGACAACATCAAGGCGCACACCACAAATCGGAGGAGAAGCTCGGCCAAACACTAACATATGTGTAAGCGCCAATCTATTATTATTATTATAGGGTGAAGAGAATATAATTCTTGACTAGATTCCGTTATTTTTTAATCCCTTTTTGCTTTAATTCGCTCGCAACGTTCTGTCAAAGTGCCGTGTTGATAATTGTTTATTTGGTTTTTAGATGTGTTTAATACAAGCCGAAGTTGTAAAAATCTGCTTTAAATCATGTGTTCATTTTTTAAATTATATTAAATTAGATAATTATAAACCAGAGAAATACCATATAATCCAAAGTTTAATACAAATATAATATGAACTGGTACCGGCAGAGCTACAAGGAAAAATGGCGTATTTTTGCAAATTTTAATGCATTAGAGAAATGAACTACAGTCATAAAGTTATGTAAGACCACATAAAAAAGTTTGGAGATTTGCAGGGAGAAAATAGTTGTCAGTACATTTAGAAACAAATTCCCCTCTTAAGGGTAAGTTATAGTAAAAATTTGCAAATAAGTTTTTAAGGCAGTAAAATCGTACGATTTTTTTCTCAAACTACATATATGTATGGCTGACTTCCAAAACGTATCAATACATTGTTTGGAAACTGTTATACTGCGGTATTCAAACTGTTTGTATATGCAGAGTTGCGACACATTGCAACCTTATACATTGCATATTTTAAATACTCAGTTTATCAATGAACAATTTTTCTGAATTTTCCATTTTTAAAACAGCAATGGTAACCAAAAACAAACGAAGCATCAATTTTATTTCTGATGCTCTGATAGCTCTAGCGATGCGTTTCGATAACTTTTCGAATGCGTTTTGGAAAAGTACACATTGTCAACATTTTGTAGTTAGGCGTTATGGGACATTATACTTTGTACGTATGCAAAGAAATTGACGTTTTGGAAGTCAGCCTATGTATCTCATTACTTTAAACCAGAGGTGGGCCGCTTCGGCAGAGCATTTTTGTAGTGTGCGTGCGAATAAGTCCCCTGCAGGAAATGTATCTAACTATAAGCAAACATTAAGTTGATTAAAAAGGAGCCACAAGTTACTTATTATCTGTATATTTTCTTTGACGAAAGCTAACTATATTTCTATGGCGATGACCGCGAAATAGTCAAGGGTGGTTTACCTCTGCATTAGATGTAGTCAAGGGTGGTTGCCTCTGCATTTGATGTAACTAACTTGTAGCTAACTACTTTTGGACATAAAATATCAATAGGAAAAACATTTTGAAATTCGAAAAAACTGACTTCAGATTCCTAATTAGCAACCCCAGATACCCCCTGGTAACAAGTTCCAACCTATGACAATGCGTAAATCGTTCAGTATCCACGTTTTAATTTTACTAGTGTCTTTTCGAGAGCATATTTTCGGGAACTAGACCCATTCTAATTGTCCAAGACAGGGGTATAATTAAGGGAAAGTTCCCCAATAATACCAGAGTAATTATATGTAAAAACCACATTTTTAGCTGCATTTTAACATGCCAAGAAAATAAAAAAAATTGAGAACATCAGCGTTTTTATAAAAAACCGGCCAGCGTGACCTCTAAGAAAACTTTTTTTTCAAAACAAAAAAACACGTTTCTCTTTTTTTTTATCACAAATAACAATAATTTGAGGTTGCGTTTATGAATTTCCAAAAAAAATTTTTTTTTGAACCACTCAAATCGCAAACGTGCTAAGTCCATTTTTTTTTTTTCAGGAGGGACAAAAAACCGTCNGGACAAAAAACCGTCTAACTTTTTTTGTTGTCAATATTTTTCTAATCTGTAAATGCAGTTTTATTCCTTAGTTCGTCTTGTTTTAGTACCAATAATAGGCCAATTTCAAAATAAAGCTGTTGCAAACTTATAGGCTCTTTTTGGACTTACCACATTTTCTCTTTAAGATTTTATTCTTTTAATGTGGACTTAGCACATTTTCTATCAACCTTTTTTCCATTATTTTTTATTGTTAAAAGATTTAATTGTTTATTTTAAATATATTTTATTGTTTTAAAATGATTTATAACCTAATACAGTTCTATTTCATTGTTATTAACAAAAATAACTATTTTAAGTCGTAAATTTATGTACCATCTTTAAAAGAAAATAATTAAAAGCAAGTAAAGAGGTATAAGTTTGGGCGAAACTGAACTTTATATACCCGGCGCAGGTGTCAAATACTTTCGTAAGCAGGGGCTTTTTTCCCGATTTCAAACGTTTTCGATAGTATCCTGAGTTAAACTCAATGCAATAATTGAACCACGTTTAGTAGAAATCGCTAAAGTGGCTACCGAAATACACCTTGTAGTCATAAAGTGGGCGGTGTCACGCAGTCTTATTTATTGTTAAGAGATTATTGTAAGTATTAACTTGGAGTAAATTAGCGTCTTCAGTTATTAAAATTAGAGTTTCCGTATTTCTGAAATTTACCGTTAGATATACGGGAAGCGAATGTAANTTAAACTCAATGAAATAATTGAACCACGTTTAGTAGAAATCGCTAAAGTGGCTACCGAAATACACCTTGTAGTCATAAAGTGGGCGGTGTCACGCAGTCTTATTTATTGTTAAGAGATTATTGTAAGTATTAACTTGGAGTAAATTAGCGTCTTCAGTTATTAAAATTAGAGTTTCCGTATTTTTGAAATTTACCGTTAGATATACGGGAAGCGAATGTAATTTTGGTCCGATTTGAATAATTTTCAACGAATTGCTTTTCCGTACCAGGTTTATTAAGTGCACCGAGTTTGGTAGAAATTGATAAATCGGTTACCGAGTTACACATTTGTGGTCATAAGTGGGCGGCGCCATGCCCATTAGCCAAAAATGTATCATAATCTAATTTTCTGCTGAGTGGTTACCGCGATCATCGATTTTAAGTGAATTAGATTTTCAACAGATTTCTTAGCTCGATCCTAAATAAGTCTCGTACCGAGTTTGGTGAATGGGCTACTGAGATACAGTATTTCATAATAGGTGGGCGGGGTCACGCCCATTTTCCAAAAATTACACAATAATATTTTTTACAAAAATTCTACTTCACATACTAATTTTGAACAATTTGCATCCAATATTTACTGAAATATCGTAGTTTTTGCATCTTTAGAAAATACCTTTATATCGGAAATGGGCGTGGTTACATTCCGATTCGCCCATTTTTAATACCAACTTACCTTGGATAAAGGGCAACCTACATACCAAATTTCGTTGAGATATCTCGAGTTATCGTGTACACGGACAGACGTGTATATATATTTTTTTTATTTTTTTGGACTTAGCACATTTGTGTACCAATGCATAACAACAAGTAAAAACGACATTACGGTAATTTTCTTTTTTGGTATTGATGTATTTTCAGTTATGCTATCTTACTGCATCAAAATCTCGATTTACATAAAAAGCGGACTTAGCACGTTTGCGAACTAAGCCAACGATATATATTTGATGGAATTTTGTATGCAGATACTGTTTTTAATTTTAAGGGTATCCACGTATTCGAAATTATTTATGATTATGATATCAATTCTAAGAAGGCACAAAAGATTCACTAAAAAATGAAAGTTAAAAGACATTTAAAATAAAACAGCCTACTATATACTATACTTAGTTCGATTAGTGTATGAAATTTCTGCGTGTTATATAAGGTGCAAATTATTTCAATAAAACTCAACATAATGGTTACTCCGCATAGTGCTTTTTTTATTTCATATGTTATTTTGATTTGATTTGGTTTTTTAAACAGGTAGCAATCTTACTAAATGTAATTGAAAAGCCCATTCAAAGGCGTTTTGGATGGTACCCTTAGCGTAGTAGTTCATCCAGGTGGCAAACCATCTCATGTACCATATCCATATTGTTAAAATTAATTTAATAATAGTTTCAAACTATAACCTTATTAAACTTTTCAGTCAGACACCAATATTGTTATACATATTTCAGGTATCCAATTCCCTTGAATTAAAGTGGAATTTAATTTACAAACAGATCGTAATTCTCCCACATGTTGTTTAGAAATAAAGCCTTTTCAAAAACATCTCGATTGATACCCATATTGTAGTATTCATTTAACTTAATTGCATTTGTTTTTTTAGCAGGTGGAAACCCTTTTTATGTTCTAACCTAGATATAAACCTCCTCCGCAGCGATATGAATACGTAGGTATCAATGTTTCCACAATCGGACTCGATACTATGAAGTCTATCGATGTCAAACTTCAAGCAACTTTATTTTCGTTGTTTTGGTCGAATACTTTGACATCCTCCCACTCTATTTACATGATTTGAAACATTTACAATTTTAAATATTGTAACACGTCGTTTCTAAACATTTTGAGTTAAAATTTTCATAAAATTATTTTGGCCGCCTAAAGCGGTCGAATACGACGGTCAGCCCCCAAATCGTAGCAAACAATTTAGTCCATACAAATTCAACGGTTCTTCTTTCGACAGCAATTGTAAAGGTGGTCGACGCTTTCGGTCAACACATACATCTTCGCGCACTGATCGACAACGGTTCACAACAATCAATTATAACAGAGCGTGCAGCTTCCCAGCAAACACAGTCTCTAACGTTAGAGAAATTTGAATTTCTGCATTAGATAACTAGGGTAATTCCCTAATCGTTCTCGGGTCGATGACGAAGTTAGAGAACTACATTAGAATTCGATTCGAGAACGATTAGAGAAACAATTCAAATAAAATAAATAAGCAATATTCCAAATTAATGAATTATAATTTATTTTTAAGCTCAAATAATTCATTATTATTTTATTGCGAATACATTTAATACAAATTTCGCAAACAATTTTTTATTTTTTATTTATAATTTTATTTAATAAAGAAAAACAGCAGTTTGAAATTCACATTCGCATCCCGTTAGAGATCAACATTAGAATTCGATTAGAGAATTAATATTTTCTCGAGTCGAGTACTATGTCCCATTTATGTTGAGATCGCTATGATTCTCAATAGTTTTTCGAGTCGTTCTCTAACGTTTCAGATTGGAGAATGTGGCTAGTTCTCCAATCATTCTCTAATCGATAACTAACCTCAATGTTTGCTGGGTTAGCGATTGAAGTTGGAATTTATTCCATTTTGCATCGGTTACCATCCAATTGGTGAAAATCAATACAAGATCGCGGATAAAGGATCAAAGCTCAACATCTACTCGGTCGTAAATCCGGGATTCAATTTCATTTCGAATTTTACTGTGCTTCCATCAATTACATCTGAGCTGCCCTTGTACACCTTGAAGGTCAAGTCGAACCCACATTTTGCGACTCCAGGCCAAATCGACTAGCTATTGACTGGGGATGTCTATGGTCGAATCATTGAGGAGGGGTTATGCAGGGGTGAATTTAGGGAGCCTGTCGCTCAGTGCATGAAATTAGGATGGATATTATTTGGGGAATTGCTCCAACAAAACCACGTTCATACATCTCCATTAACTGGTTGCTCCCATTTTTCCAGCCCTTCAAATCAGCGAATATCTCACAAAGGAGGTACCTCCGACCACGAGGTTGTCTAAAGAAGATGAATGAACCGAAAGGGTTTTACGAACAAACTACCACCCGTCAACCAGATGGAAAATTTATGGTACGACTACCATTTAAATCATATTTTGATTCCTCAATCCAATTGGGCTCGTCGTGCGATATGGTCCTCAAACGTTTCCAATCGCTGCAACGGCGATTAAATAGTGACGCAACTTTCAAGAAAGCATACTTTGCAGTCTTCAATGAGTAAACAGATGAATCACGTCACTCGTTCAACAGCCTTAAGGCCGGTCCACATAGAACTTTCGCGTTGGCTTTGGCGTTGGTTTGACAGAACGCGCGCTAAAAGTATGCTTGTTACAATGAACGCTTGGCAGCGAATGCTTGGGCCACTAAATTAACATACTAACGACAGATAAATTAATATTTCATATAATTGCATTAAAAACGATATTTCTTCCGCGCACTTGATTAAAAACGCCAACGCAACGCCAAAGTTCTATGTGGACGGGCCTTTAGAGTTTCTTTGATATACACTCACAGTTTGAACTTTGCTCGAGTTTTTCTACAAGTAACTTGTGGAACAAACCTAATATCGAGGGCTTGTATTCAATAGCCTCTATCTGCAATTTTCATAAAAACAATTTTGTGATGTTAGAACCCTTCTGGGTCTTATTTGTCATCACTGGTGCTAATTCTGAATTTGTAATTTAAAAGTAAATTCTTCTGTCAAGCGTGATACAAAGTCAGCATTAACATCATCGAGGACAGTTAAGTCTTAGGTGGATTTTTATATTAGAATCGCATTTTTGTGAAAAATGCAGATAAAGGGTATTGAATATAAGCCCTCGATATGTTGGAGGTTCACTTATTTAAAAAGAGGGCTGACTTTTTTTTGTCGGGTGTTGCTAGCTATCTCGAAAATAACTTTCAGTTTAATAACAACAAATTTGAATATTCGAATGGCGTTTGCCTATAACTTACAATTCTTTTTTCACAATTTACTCACATTGTAAAAGAGTTTTGCATACAAGATATAGAGTTAGATAACCTTTTTAGCGAATTCTTAGCCTTTCAAAATTTTTGCGTAGTTGAAAAAATTAATTTAAGCCATGAGGAATTATAGATGAAGTCCTTAAATAGGGGGACTTTTCCACAGTTTGAAAAAATATGTAATTTTTTTTTTTCAATACCACACTCAAACGAAGCAACGGAGAGGATCTTAAGTGCAAAGTTTTCTTAATGGAGCAAAGAAAGAAACCGGTTTCTTATTAAAATTTTTTAAAGTGAACTTCATATTAAAAGTAGTTTTAAAATGAAAAATATAGAATTCTGTGAATATTTATACACTGAAGATGGAAATGATATCATTATTGCTATTCAAAAACGTCACAAATATAAAGTAATGTCTATAATGATGTGTACACTCATGTTAAAATTAATAACACTTTTCTTATGAACGATATTTTATTTATATACGAAAATATTGTTAAAAACAACTACTCTGGGGTTTTAAAGTTTTATCGATACCTACATTCATAATTTTGCTTTGAAGAAAAATGTACTGAAAAGTACTGATTTTTTTAACATGAAAAAGTCTAACGTACTGATTTCGCGCATAAAAAATCTGGCAACCCTAATAATACATCAAATGGCATTTCATTTTAGTAATTTTAATACAGTAATATTTCAATACAATTTTTTTAAATCCTTCGCGTGTACTTCTTTTTCTCAACTAAAATTTTCTAATTTCTAAAGATTATTCAACTGGTTTGTCTTATTTTGACATTGCACTTTTGTCTTAGGAATGTAGTTCTTATTTTATTGCTAAATGGGAAGGATTAAAAATGAGGGCACCTTCTTGGCACTTTTATTTTTTTATTTGGCACATTTTGCCACTTTTTTATTAACTCATAGGTAAGGATAGTTGGCAGCCCTGGTCTTTTTGTTGTGCCAGTATAGGGCAACTGAAAACCCAGTAGTCAGTTGAGGAGTAGCTTACCCAGTAGGACTGTACCTGAAGTAGTCCAAAAGGAACCATAACTGGTATTAGGATTCATTTATAATTTTTTTCGAACTTTCAAACTTTTTCTTTATCTTAATTTATTTTGGAAGCTTTACTGTAGTTTTTATTTCGTTTTTTATTTGGATTCTTTAGTTAGATTTTTTTCGGATTTTTGATTTTGAATTAAATTTTTGCGTCGTTGAATTTTGCTGTTTATTTTTGAATCATGGAGATTAATAGATTGTCTCAAGTGGAGTTGGCGTACGAGATGGAGGCTCGGGACCTCTCGGTAGCGTCAGTAGAATCTATGCGGAAGTCATTGCGGGCGTCTAGGCTTTTAGAGCGAAGAGGGTCGGTGGACCTCTTCCAAGACTATCCTTTTAGTTTGAAAGGGGATCATGCCGCGGTTGAAGCCAAGGGTGAGGATATTGAGAAACTGATGGGCGAAATAGTTAAGGGCGCGAAGGCGCCGACCGCGGTCAAAGCTATGACTAAGCTTGAATTGTGTTTGTCGCGGATCGGGCGCGCGAATCCGAGCAACGACACGGAGATGAACCAGCAGATGGAGCTGAAGAGCAGATTGCTACTACGCTTGGCCTGCAGGAGGCAGGCGGTGAGAAAGACGAACCAGAACGAACGGAGGATCGGGAGCGAGATACAGCGGTGGTACCGGTAGCAGCACCAGTCGTGGCGGGAGGTCGTACGAATGTGTCGAGCCAGTCGGGGCTCAAAAGATTGACAACTTGTCGAAGTGGGGCGTGTACTTCGACGGCGAGAAATCGGGCATGTCGGTCCACGCATTTTTGGATAGGGTCGACACTGGGCACACCGCGTGCCTCGCTCAACTCTTTCGCGGTGCAGTTGATTTGTTTTCGGGAAAGCGCTTTTATGGTTTAGGTCGGTTGGGCGTTCGTTTGGTATTTGGGATTAGTTGGTTAGGGAGTTAAAGTTTTAGTTTTTGCCTCCAACTACGACGACTTGTTGATGGACGAGATTAGGAGGCGGACTCAGGGTACAAGTGAGTCCATAGGTGCATATGTCGTAGCGATGAAGATAATGTTTGGCAGATTGCAGGAGCCGTTATATGAAAGTAGGATGTTAGGAATTATTAGGGCGAATATTCTCCCGTTTTACCAAACCCAGTTGGGACTAGTTACCCCGGGGCCAGTGGCGGAACTAGTCGCGTTAGGTAGGAATTGGAATCGGTTAGCTCGTCGGTTGAAGCTTTTGTCCCCCCAACGAGTCACAAGGCCAAGGTTTCAGCAGACTGTAGAAAGGGGCGGTAGGCCCGGGGCCATGTACCGGAACTGCCCGGTGTGTGCAGCGAAGCCGAATGGTGCCCAGGGTACCCAGCGTAGCCCGGGTGGAGGTGTTAGGCGGAACCACAACCCGTTTAGGTCGGAGCCTAAGTCGGAGTCGAAGTCAAATAGTAGGGCAAATAATTGGTAGAATACAAGGTCGAATGTTAGGTCGCAAAAGAAGTCGGGGAACGGGAAGTAGACCCCTGGGACAGCAGTTAGTACTCCTGCTAACTCCCAGCTGGCTAAAGTAGGTTTTTGTGGTGCGAATATTGGAATTTTTTTGGCGGCGGATGACTTCGATAAGCGTCCGTATTTGGCCATACAAATTTTTTGTTAATTTTTTCGAGCGATGTTGGATTCTGGAGCGACGAGGACAGTTGTTGTAAATTCGGATGGAGTATTTTGAGTTCTTGGCGCATTAGGGTGTCTTCTTTACCCAACTCTTTAAAAGTGACTTTGGCGGTTTGAGGCCATATTTCCGTTTTAGGTTCTGTTTCGCTGCCAATCGAGGTGGAGGGGAAGTCGGTCCTCCTGGAATGCCTCGTAGTTCCCGGTTTGCCTCAGAGACTTATCCTTGGTGTCGATAGTTGGACCAAGGCAGGTATCATTCCGGATTTGATGAAGATAAGGTGGAGCTTTTCCCAATCGGAGCAGGAGTCGTTGGCGGCGATAGTGAACTACTCCGAGCTAGGCAGTAGAGGGTCTAGGGCTTTAGAGGAGATAGTGGCCCGTGCGTTCAAGGCTATGCCAGAGAGGTTAGGTCGAACCCACCTTGTCGAACATAGGATTAGGATCAAGGCAAGAGTCGAACCTGTTAAACAACGTTATTACACCGTGTCTCCCGTTATACAGTCGCATATGGACGAGGAACTAAAAGACATGTTCGACAAGGGGGTAATCGAAAAGTCGCATAGTCCTTGGGCGTCACCTGTAGTTATGATTAGAAAGAAAGATGGGTCTTATAGGTTCTGTGTAGATTATAGGGTTCTAAATAAATGCACAGAGAAGGATAGCTACGCCCTTCCTTATGTTTCGGCTACTTTAGACAAGCTAAGGGACGCTAGGTTCTTGTCCAGTCTGGACACTAAGTCTGCGTATTGGCAAATTCCGGTGGAGGAGCAGTCGAGGCCCTTCACAGCGTTCACGGTACCAGGTAGAGGTCTCTTCCAGTTTAGGAGAATGCCACATGGGTTGCATAATGCACCTTGCGACTTGGCAAAGATTTATAGATGCGGTCATAGGCACAGAGTTAGAGCCCCATGTCTTTGTTTACCTGGACGACATCAATATTGTCACGAATAATTCTGAAGCATTTGAAAATTTTGCAAGTAGTTTTAGATAGGTTAGCCAAAGCAGGCCTTAGGTTGAACAGGACTAAACGAAATTTTTGTAGGTCAGAGTTAAAATATTTAGGCTACGTGGTAGACAAACACGGTCTACACGTAGACGCAGAGAAGGTAGAGGCGATGGTTAACATCGAGAGACCCAAAAATGTCAAACAGGTTAGATCCTTTATAGGTACAGTGTCCTGGTACCGTAGATTTATAAAAGATTTCGCGGAAGTAGAAAGGCCCCTCACCGAACTAACGAAGAAAAACCGAAAATTCGAGTGCAACGAAGATTGTGAATGGAGCTTTAGGGAGGCGAAGGCCAGTGATCGGACTTAAAAAGAATTCTGTGTGGTAGAATCTGGAAAAATATGTGGTAGATTTCAAAAAAAATGTGTGGTTTTTTGGATAGTTTATTATTATTTTTTTTATACTACGAAATAGAAAATATAATAAGTATTAATAGGATCGCGACAGTTCAACAAATTTTGACTAGTTTTCTTTTGTTTGTTAATTTTTTACTAAATTTTAGCTCATTTTCTAAAATAGTTTCAAACTTTATGCAAAAATTAAAAAAATTGTGCAACGTTTCACATAAATTGCAAACTTTTCAATTAGAATCTCCAAAGAAAAACTTTTAAATTTTAGTACATGCAAATTTTAATTTGCTAAAAACTACGTTGAGTTTAGGAATTGTTTTTTCTTGACAGTGTAAAGCAGCAGTTCCTTCCTTATAAAGATATTTTTCGAACCTACTTTGAGAGATTACTCCAATGGTGCGGAGTGCTGGCAGCTTTTCTTTTTATCACATCACGATTTAGCGAACAAAGGTGGTGCGTTCCACAAACTGCTATTTGGGTTTTGCCTATTCTCAAGTAAATGTGAACAACGCCTCAGAAACTTTAAATGCACTGAAATTCATTAATACTTTCACAAATCTCCGATTTTTGACATTATCTTTATTAATCATTTTTATAAATCATATACTTTGCATTCTAAGGCAATTGAAACACGTTTCCTGTAGAAAAATTTAATATTAAGAAAATTTACTCTTTGACAGTTTGTTTTTATTTAATTTTATGTTTACCCGCCGCCGAAATGCGAAATCTTGTATTCTCTCATTCTTGTTAACATATTGTGTTTAGTGTTGGACAATTTTTGATGCCAAAATTAAAAACAACAAAAATTATGTTATAAATTAAACTGCTCCAAAACGAATATGTGGGAGACTTCAGACCTTGTGTGATAGAAGTGGGAGATGCGCAAAAAAGGGGTAGTTCTATCATAATGTGGTAGAAGTCCGATCACTGGCGAAGGTATGCCTAGTGACAGCACCGGTTTTGAGCTGTCCAGATTTTGAGAGGCCTTTCACAATCCATACAGATGCGTCTGATTTCGGTGTAGGAGCAGTGTTGACCCAGAGATTGGAGGACGGTGAGAGGGTTATAGCATATTTGAGCAGGTCCCTGAATAAGAACGAGAAAATTTATTCAACGACAGAGGAGTGTCTAGCGGTCCTGTGGGCGATTGAGAAATTGCGACCATATGTTGAGGGCGCTAAGTTTACGGTTGTTACTGATCACTATTCCTTAGTTTGGTTGAACAATTTGAAGGATCCTTGTGGTAGGTTGGCTCGTTAAGCTTTGAGGGCTTCAGCAGTACGATTTTGAGATCGTCCACCGGAAGGGCAAGGAGCATGTGGTTCCGGATATGTTGTCCAGGAGTATACCGGTTTCTGAAGTTTCTACTATTGACCCTTGGTTATTGAAAATGATTCGGTCTGTTGAAAAGGGACCCCTAGCATACCCAGCGTGGAGAGTAGAAGGTGGCTACCTCTACAAGTTCGTTAGGTCGAAGTTCCCCTCCATTTATGGAAATTGGACTGGAAAAAGGTCCTAGCGCGAGGAAAGGTTGGAGGTTCTGAAGAAATGCCATGATGGTCCGTTGGGCGGTCATATGGGTGTCAGAAAAGCTTTTGTTAGGGTTGCACACAAATTTTATTGACCGCAGATGAAGGCGGATATAGCGAAATATGTGAGGAATTGTAAAGTTTGTCAGCAGGTTAAGCCTGATAATTCACAGCCAGCTGGAGGTATGGCCGAGAGGTCAAAGGCAGTCGAGCATTGAGAAATAATTTGTGTTGACTTGGTAAGCCCCTTGGGGAAGTCGTCCAAGGGCTACCAATACATTTTGACCGTTGTAGACTATTTTTCTAAATTTCCCCTACGGACGGCTACGGCGAAGAGCGTCTGTAAGATTTTGAAGGACAACGTTTTCCTTTTATTTGGTGTCCCTCGGTCGGTGGTCTGCGACAACGGACCCCAGTTCAAGAGTCGTGAACTGCGGGGACTCTGCGGTGCTTATGGCGTCCAGCTACCATACACCGCACACTACCATCCTCAGGCTAACCCGGCTGAGAGGATAAAACATATTATAAAAACTTTGCTTAGGGCTTATGTATCGGAGGATCAGTGTTCATGGGATCAGCAGTTAGCTATGGTAGCTTGCTGCATTAGGTCAGCGCAGCACGAAGTTTTAGGAGCCACGTCATATTTTGTTAATTTTGGTAGAGAAATGGCGTTAGAAGCTAATAGGAACTACATTGAATCATTAAGAGACCAGTAGCCAGTTTCTGTAACTCTTCTCTACCGATTAAACACAGTTATGGTTCACTAAAGAACTGAGAAACTTGAAAAACAGAAAGTCACGTTATTTTAGATTACACAAAAAAACCGGCTTACACTCATACTATGTAAAATACTCACTTTTGCGTCACAAGTTCTTTGAATTAAACAAAAAGTGTTATAAAGATTACTTGTGTAAAATCAAACGACGTATAATATATAACCCCAAATCATTTTATGATTTCGTAAACTCCAAGCGAAATGTACGGGGGTTTCCTTCCGCCATGAAGTATCAAAATACCGTCTCTGGTGATAATCAAACAATTTCTAACATGTTCGCTCAGTTTTTTAAATCCAATTATTCCACTAACTCCCAAGCATACTTTGACTATCCTTTTAAACTAAGTCCAATTAACTCAATACATAACCCTATAATATCTCCCGATGATGTTTTAGTTTACCTGAAGTCCTTAAAGCAGTCTTTTAGTTATGGTCCTGACCAGATCCCCACTTGTTTTCTTAGAAATTGTGCTGATTATCTCTATGAGCCGTTAACAGCCTTATTTAATTTGTCTCTTAAAGAGGGCGTTTTTCCAACTGTATGGAAGGAATCGTTCATAACCCCCTTACATAAAAGCGGTAGCAGGTCTTCAGTGGAGAACTACCGGGGCATAGCTAAGCTTTCTGCAATTCCTAAATTATTTGAAGCAATTATAACAAATCGGTTGACGCATTCTATCACTTCAAGCATTTCATACAGTCAACATGGATTTTGCAAGGGCAAATCAACTTCTACAAATTTACTTGAATTAACATCCTATATCTCAAAAGCATTTAGTGAGAGCAAAACTGTTGATGTTATATATACTGATTTCAGTAAAGCATTTGACAAAGTGTGCCACTCGTTGCTCATCTATAAACTTGATCTTCTTGGTCTTCCACCTAATTTTCTACGTTGGATCTCTTCATACCTCTATGATAGATCACAAAGGGTATTGTTTAAAAATACTATCTCTGACGTCATTGATGTTACTTCAGGAGTCCCTCAGGGTAGCCACCTAGGCCCGATTCTGTTCTTGCTTTTTATAAACGATATTTCTACAGATATAAAATTCTCCAAAATTTTAATGTATGCAGATGATGTAAAACTTTATAAATCGTACGTTTCAATTGAAGAAAGGTCTTTGCTACAATCAGACTTAAACAGCATGGCTTACTGGTGTAAAGTAAATCTTATGCCTCTAAATCTTAAGAAATGTAAAGTAATGTGCTTCTCGCGAAGAGCTGTTCTGCCAGTTTCTTATATAATAGGTAACCATAACCTGGAACAGGTATACAATTTTGTGGACCTTGGTATCACAATGGATCCTAAGCTTAATTTTAATCTTCACATTAATGTGACAGTCAACAAGGCTAAAGGTGTACTTGCATTTGTGAAACGATGGTCAAAAGAATTTAGTGACCCTTATATCACTAAAACCCTGTTTACAACATTAGTTAGGCCGATTCTGGAATACGGCTCGGTGGTTTGGAATCCAAGGTATCAAATTTACTCAGACAAGATAGAATCAATTCAAAAACAATTCCTACTTTTTGCTTTAAGAAATTTCCGATGGGATTCTCAATATAGTCTTCCACCTTATACGAGTCGCTTAAAACTTATTAACCTTCCTACACTTGCCAGTCGCAGGGAAATGCTTGGTATAATTTTTATGGTTAAATTACTGACAGGCTCAATTTCAAGTCCGTCTCTTCTGGCTGATGTAAGCTTTAATGTTCCCTCACGCGTATCAAGACACTTTTGTCCCATATTTCTGAAAGCTTGTAAAACCAATTTTGAATTGCACGACCCACTCCGTTGCTTATGCCAGGATTTTAACTCTCATTCCAGCACGTTTGATATATCAGATCCGCTTTTCAGCATTAAGAAAGCGATACTCTCCTCTCTCAATAAGTGAATTATTGACATAAATACATAAAATCAGCTGATGAATTTAGTTCTGTAGCTGAACAGTTTTAGATCTCGACACTTAACAAACTCCTGCCTATCGCGACTCGGCACAAAAATTTAAAATATTGGTTCCGTACGTCATGCGGACTGCGCCCCTCGTGCGGATGGGCGGGAATGGAGGGTAAAAACCGTTGGGATATATTATTATTATTATTATTTCTCTACTGGTAGAGAATATACGTCATTCTCTAATAGTCATTAGCAGTAGAGAACAAGGCGGCGAATTCATATCTCAATTCGCTTTGGTAGAGAATTGTTACAGAAACGAGCTACAGGAGAAGGTTAGTTGCCAGGAGAGAGCAAGGAGGCTCGAAGATATTAGGCGTATAGTAAGAACTAGGTTGGAAGAGTCCAGTGCGAAGTTAGACAGGCCATATAATCTTACAAGACGGGATGTACAGTATATGCCGGAAGAATTATTTTGGAGGAAGAACTTTGTATTATCGGATGCAGCCAATTATTACGCGGCGAAGTTAGCGCCGAAATACATTACTTTTACTATTAAGGAGAAGGTGTCACCATGGACATATGTCCTGGTGGTGGATAGGGGCGAGCTCTACCGGCAAATAGTTGAGTAAATTAAAGCTCAGGTTGAAAAGCAAAACAGCTGATTGTCGGCGGTGTGCTATAACTGTGGAAATGTCACCATTAGGGGTGTTCGCGCCAAAACGATACCGACCAACAGTAAAAGGATAGGAAGAAGAGATGACGTGAAAACCCACAGTAGGGGCGTCGTCTTTTTATCTTATCGCGGCACTTTTGTTGCCCGGCGAATGATGGCAATGAAAAAGTCCATAGTGGTTGCTTGTGTGCGCCGTGGTGCCGACCACCAAAGGGCCCAATTCGTTTTAAGAATTAACAGGCCGGCGCAAATTGATCGGGCAACAACAACACCAGCACTGAGGCCCGATAGCTTTGCGGACCGGGGGAGAACGAAATGTACATTGATCCGAAAACATCCCTATTGTAGGCGAATTTATTTATTCTTAAGTGTTTTATGTTTTTGTTATTTTATGGCCTTATAACAATTATATTCAACAATTTTTATTGAGCTTGAGGCCGTTCTTTTAATGAAAACTTATAAATACTTCTAATAATAGAAATATTAACAAAGACCAACAAAACTAACAACCACATGATGAAGTGAATTGCAGCGGAATAGCTGCGCTTGATTGTAGTTGGCTTAACAAGTGAAATAGTGGAAAAAGCAGCAAGATATAACAAGGCGAACTTAGCACAGTGCGTAGGCAACTGGCTGAGTCAGTGGGATCGTCGGTTCGAATCCTACTGAAAGAAGTCTGATGAGGAAATGTGATTTCCGAAATAGCTATCACTTCTACCATTTTTTCAAATTATTGTTGCTTTTCCACAATAAATTTTCATTAAAAAAACGGCCTCAAGCTCAAAAAAAATTGTTGAACACTTAAGTGTTTTATTTATATAGTTATTTAGCACCAGACGCGGTACAGTGGTTTTTTTTTTGTGATTTTGCGTAAGTGCCAGTAGAGGCAATTAGACTGCGGACGAGCCGGCAAAATAAGAAGTGATGCCAGTCGAGGCGCTAGATAAAGAAGTTGGTAGTGCCGGTATCGACTTTGGGCGGCGTAGCCCCGCGGGAGCACGCAGTGGTCGACGCACACTCCGACCACAGCATAAGTATCCCCTGTGCTGTTGCCAGTATTTGGCTAGCAGAGTTGTCGGTAGTTTTCCCCTATTGTATCCCCTATCCTTTCCTTTTAGCTTCCCGCACCCAGAGCCCAGTCACTTGGCGGGTTAAAGTTACCCCCGGCAGCTTGGGTGGTATTGCGAGTGGGTTCGTAACCTTATGGTTGGACCTAACCCTCGGGTGCACCAACAAACAAGGTTTTGTTTTTGGGGTTTTTGATGCTTTATTGCAGTTTGTTTTGTCATAAAGAACTTTTGGTTGCCTTTGAATATTGAGTGATTTGTTGCATAGTTTTCGGGCTCACCCTAATAGTCATATTTTGTATATTGCTCTGTTGTCCTCCCTCAAGCAACCCCGCCGTCTCCACTGAGTCAGCCGGTTGCAATTTTTTTTTGTCATTTCCTTTTTGTGCGTATATTTGTTTATTTGGTTGGCCCTTGTGTATTGTTGTTGTTGGACACTGGTAAGTGCTCTTGCTTTGGTACATTAGGTAGGTCGACTTTTGGTAGCAAAAAGTAAGGTGACAGTCTAAGCGGTAGAAGTTATAGCGGCTATTTCGGAGATCACCACATCTCCCCATCAGACTTCTTTTATTCAAGACTTAAGCAGTGATCGAACCCGCGTCATGCCACCCTTGCGCTCAGTGGTTAGCGCTTCTGACTTTGCACATCGATGACACGAGTTCGATCCCTGCTGAAGTCTAGAAAAAAAGAAGTGGGATGAGGAGATGTGGTGATCTCCGAAATAGCATTCCCACGACAGTCGGGTCTACGTAACTAGAACGACCCAGATTTATATCTGGCCAAGGACTGTCACTCCAGCAACACTCTTCAAAAACTATTTGGGGAATTTGTATGCTGTTACAACAACAACAACATCTCCGAAATAGCTACTATAACTTTGTTTGCTGCTTTTTCAGTTTTTTCCGAATAAACAAAACCTAGGTACAAAGCTCAATAAAAATATAAAAAAAACATTTTTATTTACCTCATCACGCAGTGCTTAAGGAAAGCAGTATAATAAAGAAACTTCGTCAGCTGTTTGTAGGTTCCGCAAAAACTACAAACGGAAAATCATTAAATGATATTTTGACCAATTAAAAAACTCGAAATTTTAACGAAAGTTTGTTGAATTCTTTTTTAAATTGAACAAATTTTTAAGGCAGTGTCACTCGATTTGTATATTTGTACATTTTTATATTGGTCTATTGGTAAAAAATGGGACAATACAAAAGATTGGTACAATACAACGACGTTCTATTGAAAAATTTCAACAAATTAACTTTCGTGATTGGGATAAAGAAACAATTTTTGGGTGTTCACACAATTGGGATACGATTTGCACCAAATTTTAGAAAATACCCAATCGTGTGACACTGCCTTTAAGCTTGTATTTATACGGGTGTTTTTAAAGAATGAACTATAAAAAACTATCCAAAATTAAAAAGCAGCAAAAATAATATTTTAAAAGTTGTGAAAATTTGGTGCGGCTATAATTTGTTCGACTTCTGTACATAAGTTGACTATGATTACTCGGCCGGCTATCATAGTAGCACAATGCCATTAAGCGCATTTTATAATTTTTAGGCAATAGCCTCATGCGATTATCGAGTATATTTTTTGGTGTTTGTGTGAAATATTTTATTTTTATCAGTATTTTTCTTTTAATCAGAATATGTTGAAATAATATAATAATAATAATAATAGATTGGCGCTTACACATATGTTAGTGTTTGGCTTCTCCTCCGATTTGTGGCGTGCGCCTTGATATTGTCACACAAAGCGGAAGGACCTACAGTTTTACGCCGACTCAGAACGGCGATTGTATTTTTATGAGAAGCTGTTTTTCATGGCAGAAATACACTCGGAGGTTTGCCATTGCCTGCCGAGGAACGACCGCTGTTAAGAAAAAAACCCTTTTTTCTATATTTTTTTGCGATGTTGCTTTGACCAGGCTTTGAACCCAGGCGTTGCGGAGTGGAAGCGCGCACTTGCTTACCACTACACCACAGCGGCCGAAATAAAAGTGAAATTAAAAAAAAAATTTACAGAAATTTTTTTGAAATGTGATTATTTGAGAAAAACGTGGTCAAAGTATCAAAAAATCGTGTTTTTTGCAATATTTGAGATGCTCTAGCAAAAAAAAAAAAGGTGATGGAACCTCCCACTTGGGCTTAAATTAAAGAGAGAAGTATCGACATTCATTCCTGGAAATACCATTCATGCACCTTGACTTGATGGTCACTTATAGTCATTTGTGAATAGCAAAAACTGATTTTGGCGAAGTTTGAGTACCTACCGCAATCAAACAAACGGTGGTAGAATCTTCCACTTAGGCTTAAATTATGGCATGAACTTCCAACTACAATCTCTGAAAATACCATCCCTGACCCTTGACCCTAAGCTCACTTATAGTCATTTATTGAACAGCTAAAACGGATTTGGGCACAATTTTCTTTATTCCAATAGCACAATACTCCAGTACAGTAAAACCCGCTTAAGTACCTCACGAAAAATGTCAGCTTTTTGAGGTACTTAGGCAGGTTGGGTACTTAAAAGAACCCGCTTAAGTACCTCGATGCGGGTACTTAAGCGAACATAATTATTGATTGTCGTTACATCTTTTTGTTAACTTACATAAATCTGTAAATCCTTGAATAAACCATAAACATTTAATGAAGTACACGTTAGAGTGGTTCATTAAAACACTCCTTTTGGAAATTCATAAACGCTACATTAGAATATTGTTATGTGTAATAAAAAAAGAAACACGTATTTTTTTATTTTGAAAAAAAGTTTTTTTAGAGGTCGCGCTAGTGGGTTTTTTATAAAAACGCTGATGTTCTCAATTTTTTTTATTTTCTAGACATGTTAAAATGCAGCTAAAAATGTGGTTTTTACATATAATTACTCTGGTATTATTGGGGAACTTTCCGTTAATTACACACCTGTCTTGGACAATTAGAATGGGTCTAGTTCCCGAAAATATGCTCTCGAAATGACACTAGTAAAATTAAAACGTTGATACTGAACGATTTACGCATTGTCATGGGCTGGAACTTGTTACCAGGGGGTTCCTGAGGTTGCTAATTAGGAATCCGAAGTCAGTTTTTCAAAATTCAAAATGGCGGCTCCACAATGGCGATACATTTTTTTAAAAAATGATTGGATTCGTTCGAAACCCGGCACTCGAGAGTTTTTGGGGTCGCCGATTACGAATCTGAAGTCAACTTTTTATACCCGAGCGCACTTGTGCACAAGGGTATTATAACTTTGTTCACATAACGGTTGTTTGTAACAGGCAAAACGAATCGAGATAGATATAGACAAATGTATACATAAATGATCAGAATGAAAAGAGAAATCGATTAAGCGGTGACTGTCTGTCCGTCCGTCCGTCTGTGCACACGATAACTCGAGTAAAAATTAATTCATTTTGGGCGTAGCACGGATGGTATTGAAAATGGGCAAGATCGGACAATAACCACGCCTACCTCACATATAACGGTAATTTTCAGAAATACGAAAACTGCGAAATTTTAGTAACTGAAGATTATTCACTCAAAATAATATCTACAATAATTTAGACGAAAAAAAAAGAATATTATACATTTTTGAAAAATGGGCGTAGCCACGCCCACTTATGGTTACATGTGTATATCTTGGCAACCCCTGCACCGATTTCTTCCAGCATACCAAATGGCCGAAAATTTTTTAAAATCGGACAATAACCACGCCCACATCCCATTTAACTACGGTGGCCATATTAACGAACGTAAAATAAAGGACATTTTTCCCAATGATTTTAGAATACGAACATACAACTTGTATGATGGTAATTTAGATCAAATATTTGTTAGTTAATTATATTATTAAATTGTACAAGTTCCTCTTCTCGAAAAGCTCTGTAACCGGATTTTAACCGATTCCGAAAAATGAAACCAAATCCTTATCAAGGACTTCGCCATCCTTTGCTGTCACAATGCGTTTATCATAATTGAGCGGAGGTTTGTTGTTATTTTTCAGTGGATCTGAAAACTTAGCGTGCAACACGATCCTGGGCACAACATTCCCTGTGCTTTTGTCAACAATAAATTTGACTCAAAGTATTTTAATTTTTCTGGGAAAGTGTCTAAATATTAGTAATTTTTTTTTTTCAATTACATAAATTTCCGCTTATCAGTATTATCAAGGATTCGTGACCCTTAAGTTGGGTGCGAAGCAAACTGACGAAGGTTTTCATTCTGTTTTATTACGGACATTTATATTGTTTCATATTCTATGTTTAAAAATTGACCTCTGCAAAATCCAAAGCTAATTTAAAGGACAGTTTAAGAAATAAAGGACAAATGGTCACCGTACATATAACGGTAATTTAGAGAAATACGAAATCTTCGATAAAGCAGTAAATATTAAAGCTAATTTATTCAAAATAGATGCTTGCAACAATTCTTTACCAAGAAATACGTTTATGATAAAATTTTGGAAAATGGGCGTGGCACCGCCCGCTTATGATCACATACATATATGTATCTCGGTAACCGTTCTGCCAATTTGTACCAAACTCGGTATGGTTATTGTGCTTTCTACATACGTTCAAAATTATTGAAATCGGACTAAAATTACCGCTTTTCATATAACGGTAAATTTTAGAAATGCTTGAAACTTCAATATTTCCAAATTTAAGGACGCTAATTTACTCAAAATTGATACACCCCGGCTTACCATGTAGCGGTAGCTTTCGGAAAGGTGAAAACATATATTTAATATTTGCGCCGGGTATTTAATGTTCGGCTCCGCCAGAACTTAGACTTTCTTACTTGTTTAATTTCAAAATGGTTGATCCAATATGGCGATCAAATTGAAAAAAAAAATACTAAAATTAAAACGTTANTGGCCATATTAACGAACGTAAAATAAAGGACATTTTTCCCAATGATTTTAGAATACGAACATACAACTTGTATGATGGTAATTTAGATCAAATATTTGTTAGTTAATTATATTATTAAATTGTACAAGTTCCTCTTCTCGAAAAGCTCTGTAACCGGATTTTAACCGATTCCGAAAAATGAAACCAAATCCTTATCAAGGACTTCGCCATCCTTTGCTGTCACAATGCGTTTATCATAATTGAGCGGAGGTTTGTTGTTATTTTTCAGTGGATCTGAAAACTTAGCGTGCAACACGATCCTGGGCACAACATTCCCTGTGCTTTTGTCAACAATAAATTTGACTCAAAGTATTTTAATTTTTCTGGGAAAGTGTCTAAATATTAGTAATTTTTTTTTTTCAATTACATAAATTTCCGCTTATCAGTATTATCAAGGATTCGTGACCCTTAAGTTGGGTGCGAAGCAAACTGACGAAGGTTTTCATTCTGTTTTATTACGGACATTTATATTGTTTCATATTCTATGTTTAAAAATTGACCTCTGCAAAATCCAAAGCTAATTTAAAGGACAGTTTAAGAAATAAAGGACAAATGGTCACCGTACATATAACGGTAATTTAGAGAAATACGAAATCTTCGATAAAGCAGTAAATATTAAAGCTAATTTATTCAAAATAGATGCTTGCAACAATTCTTTACCAAGAAATACGTTTATGATAAAATTTTGGAAAATGGGCGTGGCACCGCCCGCTTATGATCACATACATATATGTATCTCGGTAACCGTTCTGCCAATTTGTACCAAACTCGGTATGGTTATTGTGCTTTCTACATACGTTCAAAATTATTGAAATCGGACTAAAATTACCGCTTTTCATATAACGGTAAATTTTAGAAATGCTTGAAACTTCAATATTTCCAAATTTAAGGACGCTAATTTACTCAAAATTGATACACCCCGGCTTACCATGTAGCGGTAGCTTTCGGAAAGGTGAAAACATATATTTAATATTTGCGCCGGGTATTTAATGTTCGGCTCCGCCAGAACTTAGACTTTCTTACTTGTTTAATTTCAAAATGGTTGATCCAATATGGCGATCAAATTGAAAAAAAAAATACTAAAATTAAAACGTTAATACTGAACGATTTACGCATTGTTATGGGTTGGAACTTGTTACCAGGGGGTTTCTAGGGGTTGTTGATTACGAATCTGATGTCAGATTTTCAAAATTCAAAATGGCGGTTAAGATCCNGAACGATTTACGCATTGTTATGGGTTGGAACTTGTTACCAGGGGGTTTCTAGGGGTTGTTGATTACGAATCTGATGTCAGATTTTCAAAATTCAAAATGGCGGTTAAGATCCAATCCAATAATTTTTTTTAAGTTGGTCGCCATTTTGGATCCACCATTTTGAATTTTAAAAATCTGAAATCAGATTCGTAATCAGTAACCCCAGAAACCACCTGGAAACGAGTTTCAAGCCTTGACAATGTTTAAAACGTTCAGTATACACGTTTTAATTGTATTATTTTTTTTTAGTTTCTTCGCCATATTGGATCCGCCATTTTGAATTTAAAAAAATTGACTTCAGATTCGTAATCGGCGAACATTTTTTTTAATGGATCGCCATTTTGAATTTTGAAAAACTGACCTCAGAGTCCTAATTAGCAACCACAGAAACCCCCTGGTAACAAGTTCCAACCAATGACAATGCGTTAATCGTTCAGTAACAACGTTTTAATTTTACTAGTGTCATTTCGAGAGCATATTTCTGGAAACTAGACCCATTCTAGCTGTCCAAGACAGGTATGTAATTAAGGGAATGTTCCCCAATAATACCAGAGTAATTATATGTAAAAATCACATTTTTAGCTGCATTTTAACATGTCAAGAAAATAAAAAAATGAGAACACCAGCGAACAAACCGACCAGCGCGACCTCTAAAACTTAAAAAAAAAACACGTANAAAATCCAAAGCTAATTTAAAGGACAGTTTAAGAAATAAAGGACAAATGGTCACCGTANAAAAAAAAAACACGTATCTCTTTTTTTATCACAAATAACAATAACTTGAGGTAGCGTTTATGAATTTCCAAAAATACTTTTTTTTGAACCACATATTGCGAAAAACCCGATTTTTGATACCTTGACCACGTTTTTCTCAAAATCTAAAGCTGATGGAAACTTTTACTTACAGATTCGCAATCAGCACATCAAAGTCTATCAAAAACAGCTTTTACATTTTAGGACGCAAAATCAGTGTTGCCCTGTGTTATACACGAAACAATAACTTTTTCTAATGAAATCTGTTAACCTTCTCAATTATATCGGCGACCTATTTTCTTTACCTATATACTCTTGCCACCAGCAAAGCTACCCACCCGGGTACAGGGCGTTTCGCCGCCCCTGGTCACTGGTATGTTTAAGCCCAATTGTTAAACTCGCCTTAGTACAAAACCTTGCTGAACAAAAAGACATCGAATAATATGCCAATAGAATTTGTTTTTAGCCACTTCTTCAAGAACAACTGTATCACGAGCCTCAACTATAAAAATTATTTTTTACTAAACTATTTAGTTGCCTAAGTAAAAGCAAGTATTTCATTGAATTCAACCACTCACGCTTAGATAAACTAACCATTATAAATATTATATCAATATAAAATATTCATTAATATATTCAATCGATTATATGTACAATGACAACAACGTTGTCATGGCCAAAAGAATGTTGAGTTATGAATTACGAATCGAAGCGTGACACCATATCGGCACCGTCTTCAAAGGGTCACAACTAAAAAGTTTGTTTGTTATTTTGAGATTATGCGCTAAAAATGTACGCAGAGATTTTATTTACCTTTCAGCAAAAGCTGGAGAACATTTTTGTTATAATTTGTTATAAAAAACCTAAGGTAAAGTCGCCCTTCCCCATATGATTATCATGTATTATTTTGAGTTGTGACTCTTTTGAAGACGGTGTGCGATAGGAGCTTATGTTATTGATTAGTATGTTTTGTACACGTCACTCATTTTTCTTTTGTAACACACACATCTCTAAGTGAAATAAAGAAGACATTATTGCCTCTGTACCGAAATAGCTTTTGAAGGAAAAACGCGTGCTTTAACTTATTCGGTCCTTTAAGTTGCTATATCAAGATTATCTCCACATTGAATTAAAGAGGCGAACCGGCATTTCATCATCAACGTCATCAACTGGTTGCCAACCGGACCCAATCTTTGAAAAAAGTTCAAAAACAGCATCAAAAATCTCATCATTAGGATTCTGTTGAAATTTTTGTTAAAATATTTTAATGAATTTTTTTTTTAGCTTAAACTGTTTCGCCATCTATGGTGATTTTTTTCAAAAAATACTTTAAAAAACCGATTTTTATTCACAAAAATCTCAAGGAGGTATTTTCAAATCGGTCCAGCTAACGTATATATTAATATTTTTCCGAAATTTTTTGGTGCAGGTCTTCAAATATAATAGATTTATAATTCCAACGGAAAAACAGTACCGACTTTCTTTTGCATGGGGAGTGATGCAGTCTAATGTACAGATGTATACAAATATACTTACATACTAGAGGGCTGCAAAGTTTCCAGGAAAAATGCACTTCTCACATTCAATCGAAAAATAGGAACACATGCTTGCGGTACCAAAAAAACAGTAACAAAAGTAGAGAACATCCCAAATGAGCGTTCCTGAACGATGCTACTCGACGGCGCTCTCCTTTACCAAATACGTGTTCCGCTATGCTCACATACTTAAGCATCAAGCAACCTGAACGTAGTATTTGGAAACTTCACATAGGAAGGTCAAACTGCACGTGAAGTTTTATGTTCTCTTTATGGGTTTGGATTCTACTTATAACACGCGAAGACAATTTTTTTGAATGTGAGCAGGTTTGCATTCGTTCGATTTCCAAAAATGGGGTGTGATATTAAAGCACTTGGTCTGTAGATGTGTACTAAGCTTAAATTTTTTTTAAAGTATTGTCACCTATTAAAAGTTTTAATTAAAATTATCTAATAAGTTAAATCAGTTATAAAAGTATGGGTATTACTATAAATTTGCTTGAAAAGGCTCAATTTCTAATAAATATGTAGGAGTGTTGCCATTTCATTTAAAACGTCAAATTCAACTAAACTTAAGCGAGTTAGGTAAATGAAATACATACATATTTATGTATTAAAATATGGGTGTTCGAATACGTGAAGCAATTTTTTTTGAAGGAGATCAGATCTGCACAGTTCTTTCGGATTTAAAAAATTAGATGTCAAATTAAGGACCTTGGTTTTATTTTTTTAAGTAAGAACTTTTTTAGAGGTACAGTGTGAATTGATGCAATTGATATTGATAACAAAACATATAAAAATATCGATTATAAAATCGATGACGAATTCATTAAAAATTTCGATAGCAAAATCGATAATATTACTGGTAGCAAAATCGATTAGTAAATCGATAAATAATTGGTAAGAAAACCGATAACAAAAATCTGTTAGAAAATCGATAAAAATCTCGATAACAAAATCGATAAAAATATCTATAACAAAATCGATAAAAAAATCGATAAAAAATCGAAATATAATCGATAACAAAATCGGTAAATAAGCGATAACAAAATCAATAAATAATCGATAACAAATTCGATAAAAATATCGATAAAAACCCCAATAAAAATATCAGTTATTATATCGATAAGTTCCAAGAATCCCGAAAATCTCTTCATTGTGTAATATACTTATTGTAACTTTTTAGGCAGGTGGTCACCCTATTAAAAATATTACCTCTTGATAAAAGTGCACTGAAATGCCTTTCGTTCGATAAAAGCGTTGCAAAATTTTACGCCACTTAAATATTTTATTCACTTTATTTTCAGGCAGATCGCAAGCCTATGTAAAAATTTGCATTTTTTTTCGAAAGCGGTAAAGCTGACCTTCAAAATTGCGTTTCAATATTTAAATTTGATGTAGTATGAGGGTAGATATGGAGCCATGATATAAAAATACCTTAAAGAAACTCAAATGTATATATGTATGTACATATATACATGTATATATAAAAAAACGTATAGAAATAAACGTAAATATATTTTATGTGCACGAGACATATCTTATATATAAATTATACTCTCAAACGAAATCTTCCTAAAATACTTGAAAACTTCACATGAAGGAACCTTTTACTTGCGGAAGTTTCACAACGTAGTACTCGTCTTTTGTGTTCCTCTCTTTTTCGGAACATATTTTTGTCGAGTACTTTATTTAGTTACTCGACGCTTTGCGACTATACTTCTCTTAACTATCCGCGCTCTCAGTGAGAGGAAGAGAAGGAAGCGTATTCGCTAGAAAACTTCAATGTGAAGCCAAATATCTGCCGATGCAGACCTCTATTACATACCAGGATGTAGAGAACAAAGGTGGCGCTCATATCGGTACCGCTATTCCGCTCTCAGTCAATTTGACAGAATCGGTGTTTGTATGACGTCACACATGTGCAACTTGTTTACGTTCTTCTTGTTCTTCCATTCTTGCTAGCGTTTGGCATTTATCTCTTGCAAATGCATCAGTGTGACGTCACACAAAAATTTTTCTCAAAAATCCTCTCTGCTGGGCGCAGTTTTGTATTCTATCATTCTTGCTTACATACGATTCAGTTTCTCAAAAACCTCTGAAATTGAGGAAATACATATCGTTACCTGAAATGCAAAAAAGACGTAACCACATCGTAAATGAAATGGAAAAAATCGTGACTAATATTTTAATTATACTTTTTTTTTTTATAAAATGATGTGGGGAGTTGTAATTCGATGAAATCCATCATATTAATAAAATTTGAATTTTGAATTTTTTATTAGTTGACTTTTTGCATTTTAACGATGATGTTTGTTACGTCTTTTTGCATTACAGGTGATAATATATTGCTTTGAACAAACCAATCGTGCTTCGGGAATATTTTCTTCCTTCACGTTACAACCTTCTAACCACTTATTTGTAATAAACGACAAAATTTTAAATACTTCACTCTGGAATCCTTGCACAAATTTATAAGATTCCTACAGCTTTCAAACGCGCAATTCATTTTTTATTTAATTAAAATGACTGATTTTTCGTTTTAAAATCTAGTGTTTGAAATTTTTTCAAAGGCAGTTGAAAAATATTTATTTTGTGGCTGGTAGCTTGATTTTTATAGAGATGTCATAATGCCAGCAACAGTCAAATGGCTAACATGGCCGCCAAAATCATTGAGTAAAACCATGATACAAAAAATAAGGTAGTTTCAATAAACCACATTTGACGGATAATAAAATTTTTTGAAGTTTCATAAATTGTGAGTATACTCAACGGCCTTGCCACTTTGATAATATTAAAACAATAAATCGGCGTATTTTCTTTCCCATATTTATACCAATGTAATAACATTTCAAATCAAAAACCATTATCAGTGCTTGGTACTTTTTTTTACTTACGTGGTTGGCACCTTTTTATACCCGAGCGCACTTGTGCACAAGGGTATTATAACTTTGTTCACATAACGGTTGTTTGTAACAGGCAAAACGAATCGAGATAGATATAGACAAATGTATACATAAATGATCAG